>NC_138768.1:854503252-854633252 GCF_965119305.1 Pelophylax lessonae
GGGGGCAAGAGGGAAGAGAGAGAGGGAAAAGGAAAGAGAAGAGAGAGAGAGGAAAAGGAAAGGGAAGAGAGAAAGGAAAGAGAAGAGAGAGAGAAAAAAGAGAAAGGAGAGAGAGAGGGAAAAGGAAAGAGAAGAGAGAGGAAGAGAAAGCGAGAGAGAAAAAGGGAAAGAGAAAAGCGAGAGAGAAAAAGGGAAAGAGAAGAGCGAGAGAGAAAAAGGGAAAGAGAAGAGCGAGAGAGAAAAAGGGAAAGAGAAGAGCGAGAGAGAAAAAGGGAAAGAGAAGAGCGAGAGAGAAAAAGGGAAAGAGAAGAGAGAGAGAGAAAAAGGGAAAGAGAAGAGAGAGAGAGAGAGAGAGAAAAAGGGAAAGAGAAGAGAGAGAGAGAGAGAGAGAAAAAGGGAAAGAGAAGAGAGAGAGAGAGAGAGAAAAAGGGAAAGAGAAGAGAGAGAGAAAAAGGGAAAGAGAAGAGAGAGAGAAAAAGGGAAAGAGAAGAGAGAGAGAGAGAAAAAGGGAAAGAGAAGAGAGAGAGAGAGAAAAAGGGAAAGAGAAGAGAGAGAGAGAGAGAAAAAGGGAAAGAGAAGAGAGAGAGAGAGAGAAAAAGGGAAAGAGAAGAGCGAGAGGGAAAAAGGGAAAGAGAAGAGAGAGAGAAAAAGGGAAAGAGAAGAGAGAGAGAAAAGGGGAAAGAGAAGAGAGAGAGAAAAGGGGAAAGAGAAAAGAGAGAAAGGGGGAAAGAGAAGAGAGAGAGAAAGGGGAGAGAGAGAGAGAGAGAGAGAGAGAGAGAGAGAAAGGGGAGAGAGAGAGAGAGAGAGAGAGAGAGAGAGAGAGAGAGAGTTGATAGGTAGTGCCCATGTGGCACTGTATTTCTCCAGCACTTCCAGGCTGTCTTGTAGGCCTTTCTCTTTTGGTGACAGAAGTAGGAGGTCATCTGCATACAGCAGGAACTTTACCTCGGTGTCATGCAGAGTCAGTCCAGGTGCTTGGGGAGGATTCTAGAGCTGCAGGTCTGCAACAACTCATCAGCACCTTGTCTATCCCAAACTCCCAACAATTTGGCCTGACAAAATCACAAACATAATGAAATATTCCGAAGTGAAATAAACTCTAATAAACTAAATGTTTGCCAGTCACTGCAGACAGGCTACAAACTGGCCCCATACCTGGAGGTGCTACAAGCGCCCAAAGACAGACAGACCCTGAGCATGTACAGACTGAGTGCCCACAGCCAGGAAATCGAATAAGGATGGTACAGACAGACCTACAAGCCCAGGGAGAGTAGACTGTGCCAGTAATGTGACCAGGGGGTCCTTGAGGATGAGGACCACTTCCTGCTACAGTGCCCTAAGTACTCATCAGTGAAGGACACGCACTTCCAGAGATTCTCTGTTTTTATCTTGGACTTAAATTCTATAGAAGAGAAAACGCCAAATCCTACTCGGAGAAGAGGAGCCACTGGTGAAAATAGCTGCACAATATGACTGAGAGGGACATGAAAAACTGAGGACTTAAAAATCCTCTACATGAACTCACCCCCATTCCCCTGTATATTACCCCTTAACCCCCCCTTACAAGCTCAACTGCTTTGGCAATGCTAAATTGTATTTGGTCCTGCCAATAAAGCATATTTGAATTTGAAATTGAACTGAATTGAGAGAGACAAAGAAGAGACAGAGAAGAGAGACAGAGAAGAGCGAAAGAAACGGAAGAGAGCGAGAAAACGGAAGAGAGCGAGAAAACGGTAGAGAGCGAGAAAACGGTAGAGAGCGAGAAAACGGTAGAGAGCGAGAAAACGGTAGAAAGCGAGAAAACGGAAGAGCGAGAAAACGGAAGAGCGAGAAAACGGAAGAGCGAGAAAACGGAAGAGCGAGAAAACGGAAGAGCGAGAAAACGGTAGAGAGCGAGAAAACGGAAGAGAGCGAGAAAACGGAAGAGAGCGAGAAAACGGAAGAGAGCGAGAAAACGGAAGAGAGCGAGAAAACGGAAGAGAGCGAGAAAACGGAAGAGAGCGACAAAACGGAAGAGAGCGAGAAAACAGAAGAGAGCGAGAAAACAGAAGAGAGCGAGAAAACAGAAGAGAGCGAGAAAAACGGAAAAGAGAGCGAGAACACAGAAGAGAGAGCGAGAAAACGGAAAAGAGAGCGAGAACACAGAAGAGAGAGATGTGACTGGAATTTTAATCTGTTGTACAGAATGTTATGGAAAACACCAGGAAACTGCTGTTTTTTAAATTATTCACCTCCAGAAAATATTTTTTTGCCTCCTGCCCCATATATAAATGACATCACTGCTATTCTAGTAGGTTTGGGAGCAGTAGATTTAGGTGGTATTTATGAAAATGAGTGAGGATTCTGATAAATAAAAATAAGTTGCACAGAATAACTTGAGGGACCAACCAGTGCTAAAACCAAATCAGAAGAACTGCATCCTTTCCCCTACAGAGTGTTGCTGGGTGTTTAGGTAAGCAGAGGGCAGAGGCCATGAAAAACTATTTCTATATGACTGAGTGTCCAGAAAGCCACAAAGATTGATATAAAAGGAGTAAATACAGCAGAGGCATAAGAGGGAAGCCAGGGAGTTGGAAGGGAAATCAGGCTCTGACAGATGCCAAGTTTTCCTCAAAGTGGTGCAAACAACAGGCCCAGCTCCTGGCTTTGGTGCCTGGAGGAACACTGCTCACTTCCAGTTCTCTGACAAGAGGCCATTCTATTACACCTGATAAGCTGCAGCCAGCTTCCATGGGTTGTTTTATCTCAATCTACTGAGACACCTTCATTAACCTCTGACCTCCCCAGACAACTTAGCATGCCAGGGAGGATTTTCTCCAAACAGAAACCAGAAATCAATCGCATAGCTTATCACAGCCACCCCTTTCTACCTGCTCTGTCAATGTTCCCTCTCCTGGCCATTTGTGCAAAATTAGAGAGGACATACAGTCTTAAGACCCGTACACACGCAAAGAAATTCGACCGGGAATTTTCGTCCGACGACCGATCTGCCGATTTTCGGCTTGTTGGTATGATGCTTCCGACAACCAACTCCGACTTTTCGGCCGAAAAAATCCTGGTGTGCAGGCTATATAATTTTTATCGACCATCAAAACACGTCCAATTTTCGTCTCATTAGTACAGATTTCGATGGGGAAAAATATTATGAGCAAGACTGGGCATGCTCAGAGATGAAAGAACACATAGAAAGCAATCCAACACATGACATCACTTCTGAAGTAGAATTCTGTCGTGCGGGAAAATTCGTGTGCGGTCTAGAGCACATTCCAACCAACAGACACCACTCTGGACAAAAGACGGACGACCGGTCGGCGGAAATTCGTTGTGTGTGTATGAGGCTTTAGGCCTCATGCACCCCGGGCGTTTGGTCATCTCTCCGAGACGCCTTTCCTCCTGGCAGCAGCATTTCAGCAGGAAAAAAACACTTACACATACACTATTCTGGAAGAATGGTCAAACATTCCTAAACCTTGTGGACAGCCTTCCCAGAAGAGTTGAAGCTGTTATAGCTGTAAAGTGTGGGCCAACTTAATATTGAACCCTAGATACTCTAGATACAGCATGGCACATCTTGACTTGGCAATATTTGCCCACTCTTCTTTGCATAAACACTCCAAATCTGTCAGATTGTGAGGGCATCTCCTGTGCACAGCCCTCTTCACATCACCCCACAGATTTTTATTGGGATTCAGGTCTGGGCTCTGGCTGGGCCATTCCAAAACTTTAATCTTCTTCTGGTGAAGCCATTCCTGTGTTGATTTTGGATGTATGCTTTGGGTCGTTTTCATGCTGAAAGATGAAGCCTGAAGGTTTTGTGCCAATATTGACTGGTATTTGGAACTGTTCATAATTCCCTCTACCTTCACTAAGGCCCCTGTTCCAGCTGAAGAAAAACAGCCCCAAGGCAAGATCACCAATCTTTTGGGGATGTGCAGTGTTGTTTTTGCACCAAACATACCTTTTGGAATTATGGCCAAAAAGTTCAACCTTTGTTTCATCAGACCATAACACATTTTCCCACATGCTTTTGGGAGACTTCAAATGTGTTTTTTTGCAAAGTTTAGCTGGGCTTAGATGTTTTCTTACGTAAGAAAAGGCTTCCGTCTTGCCACTCTACCCCATAGCTCAGACACATGAAGAATATGGCAGATTGTTATCACATGTACCACACAGCCAGTACTTGTCACATATTCCTGCAGCTCCTTTAATGTTGCTGTAGGTCTCTTGGCAGCCTCCCTGACCAGGTTTCTTCTCGTCTTTTCATCAGTTTGGGGTGACGTCCAGTTCTTGGTAATGTCACTGTTGGGCCATATTTTCTCCACTCAATGAGGACTGTCTTAACTGTGTTCCATGGTATATCTAATGCCTCGGAAATTCTTTTGTACCCTTCTCCTGACTGATACTTTTTAACAATGAGATCCCTCTGATGCTTTGGAAGCTCTCTGTGGTCCATGGCTTTTGCTGTAGGATGCGACTAAGAAAATGTCAGGAAAGACCTACTAGAACAGCTGAACTTTATTAAGGGTTAATCAGAGGCACTTTAAATGATGGCAGGTATGTACTGACTTCTATTTAACATGAGTTTGAATGTGATTGCCTAATTTTGAACATAGCTAAAGCCCCAGTTCTAAGAGGATGCGCAGACTTATGCAATCACATTATTTTAGTTTTTTTTTTTGGGGGGGGGGGGTTTATACCCCCCCACCCCTAAAAGATTTTTAGTTTGTTGGTCAACGGAGTTGTACAGTTTAAATCCCGGTTCACACTATAGCGATGACAGACATCGCATGTGATTCCAAGTGCACTGCTCTGAAAATCACATGGGATGTCTGTGCGATGCGAATTGAGCCATACAGATTGTATGGCTGAATTTGCATCGCATTCGGGCACAACTCGCACAGGACCCTTTTTTGGGTCCGCACCAGAATTGGATCACATGGGTGTTCACACCTATGTGATCCGATTCATGTCCGAACTGACAATTCGCACTGCGATATGTGAACTGATCTG
Source organism: Pelophylax lessonae (assembly GCF_965119305.1). NCBI lineage: Eukaryota > Metazoa > Chordata > Amphibia > Anura > Ranidae > Pelophylax > Pelophylax lessonae. Next base: position 854,508,263 of record NC_138768.1, read on the forward strand.
GGGGTGTCATTAACATTGTATTGACACCCCCCCAGCGATTTACATATGGCCTTATGAACTGCCTGCGAGTTGAATGCGATGCGGGAACCTGCAGTGGATTCGCAGGGTTCCCGCATTACATATATGTGAACCGGGACTAAAGGTGGAAAAAGTTCTGAAATTTATAGCCTGTAGTGGATATAAAAAGTCTTCACACCTCTGTTAAAATGTCAGGTTTCTGTGATGTTGAGACAATGAGCAACTATGTAACAATCAATATTGTAAAAATAATGTAAAATTTTCTTTTATTTTTGTTTTCAACGTTAGATTTCAATTTCACTAATGCAATAATTGTTCACTTTTTAGAATAATATGTGGTGATACATTGACTAGGCTAAAAAATTCCTACAGCCGAAACGCGTCGGAAACCGTCTGTTTTGACTCACATCCCCTCCGGATGTCTCCACAGTTCAAACAACGGAATCACCTATTAGACTCAAGTATAATTTGGAACTAGCGGCACCGACCGCCACTGCAATCTCTATGTGTTTTTTCCATATATACTGAATATACTACATTGTACCAAACTTGTAAAATAAATATTGTTTTAATATATGCTTTTGCCTACACAATCCCATTTTTTGGCTTGAGGAACCAACACAATATTGTTCTATTATTTAGGGATGACGGCAACCACCCATATTCCTAGTAGTTCCTTAGACCAGTGGTCCTCAACCCTGGTCCTCAGGGCCCACTAACAGGCCAGGTTTGCAAGATAACTGAAATACATCCCAGGTGATATAATTTGCTGCTAAGTGATTGCAGTACTCTAGTCTGCATCTCCCAAAGGTAATACTCAAAATCTGGCCTGTTAGTGGGCCCTGAGGACCGGAGTTGAGGACCACTGCCTTAGACCACTTATTGTTGTGTAAAGTTTACCACCTTCTCCCTACTAGCCTCCCTAATAATAAACCCTACTAGCCTCCATGTTTTGAGTGGTCATTCAATTAAGAGAAGATGGAAATGGGTAAAGATAGCAGGACAGTACACTTGCCTGTCCTTCACATTTCTCCCCGCTCCTACATAACATACTCACTTTTCCTTCACCTTTTTCTCTTCCCTTGCCATGCATACTTGCCTCTCCTTCACATTCTTCCACCCCCACCCTCCCTCCTTCAGCAGCTCATACTCACCTCTCATTACCATATCTCTCTCCCAGCAGAACATACTATTCCCTCTACTTCACATTTCTTTTCTACACCGCAAAACATACCTCTCTTTCAAATTTCTCTCCTCCCCTGTAATACACACTCTCCTCCTCGCAGAACATACTCCATTCTCCTTCACATTTCTCTCTTACCCAGCAGAACATACTCGCCTTTCCTTCACCTTTCCCCACTACTACACAGAACAAACTTCTTTCCTCCCCTGCAGCACATACTCACTTCTCCTTCCCCTTTCTCTCCTCCCAAGCAGAACATACTCACCTCTCCTTCACATTTCTCTCCTCCCCAGCAGAACATACTCACCTCTCCTTCACATTTCTCTCCTCCCCAGCAGAACATATTCACCTCTCCTTCACATTTCTCTCCTCCCCAGCAGAACATACTCAACTCTCCTTCACATTTCTCTCCTCCCCAGCAGAACATACTCACCTCTCCTTCACAGTTCTCTCCTCCCCTGCAGAATATATTCACCTCTCCTTCACATTTCTCTCCTCCCCTGCAGAACAGCCGGACCTTTCCTTCGCAATTTCTTTCCTCCGCAGCAGAACATACTCACCTCTCCTTCACAGTTCTCTCCTCCCCAGCAGAACATACTCACCTCTCCTTCACATTTCTCTCCTCCCCAGCAGAACATACTCACCTCTCCTTCACATTTCTCTCCTCCCAAGCAGAACATACTCACCTCTCCTTCACATTTCTCTCCTCCCCAGCAGAACATACTCACCTCTCCTTCACATTTCTCTCCTCCCCAGCAAAACATACTCCATTCTCCTTCACATTTCTCTCCTCCCCAGCAGAACATATTCACCTCTCCTTCACATTTCTCTCCTCCCCTAGAGAACATACTCACCTCTCCTTCACATTTCTCTCCTCCACTGCAGAACATACTCGCCTCTCTTTCACATTTCTCTCCTCCCCATCAGAACATACTGTCCGCTCCTTCACATTCCTCTCCTCCCCAGCAGAACATACTGTCCGCTCCTTCACATTCCTCTCCTCCCCAACAGAATATACTCACCTCTAGTTCACATTTATTCCCTCCCCTTCCCACAGCACATACTCCTCTTTTCTTCACATTTCTCCCTTTCATTACAGAACATATTCAATTCTCCTTTACATTTTCTCCTCTTCATAACACATACTACCCTCTCCTTCACATTTATCCCCTACCCCACAGCAGAACATACTCAACTCGCCACATTTCTCCCCTCCCCCACAATACATGCTCACCTCTCCACAGAACATACTCACCATGCCATATTTCTCTCCTCTCTTTAAGACATACTTACTGCTTCACATTTGCCCCCCCCCCCCCTCCCTTCTGCAGAACATACTTGCCTCTTTTTCACATTTCTCTCTTCCCCAACAGCACAAACTCCCCTCTCCTCTACATTTCTCTCCTCCCCACATAACATACTTGCCTCTCCTTTACCTCAGGGAACACACTCACCTTTCCTTCACATTTCTCCTCTCCCTTTCACATAGGCATTTCTCTGCAGGAACATACCTCTGTTTCATATCTCTCCCCTCCCCTGTAACACATACTCACCGCACCTTCACATTTCTTCTTTACCCTGCAAAACATACTCACCACTCTATCATATTTCTTCATTTTCCCCAAGGGAATATACTAAACTCTCCTTCACATTTCTTAAGACCACAATGTCTGTACAGGTGCACTGCACTTAAACATTTTCATTTAACCTTTACACTTCAAGCGCATATTAAAACACATATTAAGGCTGCACAATAACGACTGCTGGATTGAGAAGGTAAGTATTTCTCCACATCAGTTGCACACTAGATGGTTTGAGCATGCTTTAAAGGTCAACTTGTATCAAAGGTATAGTCATCCTCAGGATGACACTCAGTGCCCCATCTTGGCTACTCCCACCTTGGTAGACTGAATTAGAGAGAAGTGGGAAATGGGAGTAAGCAGATCTTATTAGTCGCCCCAACATACTTTTGTTCCCAACTCTCTTATACATTTTTTACAATCCAATTGCTCTGTCAACTCTTGAACATTCTCTGATAGGTCAGTAGCTGGCAAATGATAAAAAATGGTAAAAAAAACAAAAAAGGGACTGCTTTCGGTCATGCAGTCATCAATGCCGCCAAGTAAATTCGTAGCCTCGCTGCTAGATAAACAAATTGCAGGCACAGCCAAGGAAACCGTCATTACTGCAGCACAATGTCGTTTCTCCTTCCCTGCATGCACCCAAACTGAACCCATTTCTGCCCCAGGGTCCGCTAAATCATTTCTAATAATTAGGAACAGAAGTTCGACAGAACACAAGCTCCGATTCTTAACGGGCTTCACTGCCAAGCTATTAAAGTCTTCAGAGCTCGGCAGGTTTTAATAAACAAGCTGAACAGAGGGACCGTTCTGAGACTGAGCTCTGGGTCTCTTTTGTCTGAAATCCAAAGTCCTCTAATCATGGCTTGTTTTATTGTGAACAAGCGTTACATAAATCACCACGTCTGATCACGCAGACTGGTATTGCGCCGATGCCCTCTCCTTACAAGGCAGCCAACACTGGAAAATAAAACAGTGGTATAAGATCGGTGATAATGACCAAGAGCGGTCACATGACTACTCACTTACTTTGACAATACAACTAATCTAAATGGGTCATACCTGGCCAAGGTGGCTGCGCCCATGCAATATTGGACATGCGGATTATTATGATCTGCTTACTATTGTTTTAAAACGAATATTGCTTTCACAGTCTTTTTCAAAAAATGGCTAAAGATGGGTTGCAATAAAATTCAAGCAGGTCAATTCATAAAAGTTATTTTTAAAAGTCAGTCCACCCAAAGCTAGAATTATGTGCCTCTGAATTTTACCACTTGACAATCTCCCTCATCAGTTGATAAGATCTCCATGATGGGTTCCTGGGTCTGCACACCTGCTGGGCTATTATGAAAGGAAAAGTCAGGACACCAAAATTTCTAATTATGGAGGGGGTCTTGCAGTTGCACTATCTTAAACATATTAGAAGTGAAAGGCTGACTTATTCCACCAGACTATATCCGAGACCAAAATGTTACTTTTGGGTGGAGTGATTCCTTATAGTAATTCTACACCCAAACACTATAATTTCAGATAAACTTTAACAAATGGATGTCACGTCATTTTTATTATTATACAGGATTTAAATAGCTTTGACAGTTTGCACAGTGCTTTACAATATAAAGGGAGACAGTACAATAAAATGCAAGAGGATTTAAAGCGGAGTTCCACCCTAAATTTATACTTACCTCCATCTTCTCGCTCCGGGTCACCCGAAAAACAAATGGATAATCGCAATAGTTTTTTTTTTTTTACTTACCTCGTATAGAAGAAAATATACTCACCTTACTTCCTTCTTCCTCCCCTCGGCGGCCATGGCGATTCGTCACTTCCTGGCTTTGCAATGATTCCTGGGAGCTGAACGTCATCGCTCCCAGGAATCATTGCGCCTGCACCGGCCCCGACGTCAGTTCCGGTGCGCGCGCGTCATTCCCTTCTAAACAGCTTCTGGGCATGCCCAGAAGCTGTGGAGGGATGACGCGCGCGCACCGGAAGTGACGGCGGGGCCAGTGCAGTGCATCGTGGGACCGAAGAAGACGGAAGAGGACGCAGAAGAGGATCGCGCTGGCTTCAAGCTGCCCACACCTGAGATGGCAGCGCTGGACAATACTTTTGCAAGGTAAGTATTTCTCCTAACAGGTAAGTGCAACCCGGGACAGATCAGAGGCTAGCCATTGTGGAATGTACTAGCCCTGAGTGTCCCGGGGGTATTTTTAAAAAAAAAAATGTCCCAGGGTGGAACTCCGCTTTAAATGGTTCTAAAAGCTGAAGGTTTCTAGGATTCTATGCATGAAGGTAAAAGAACCCCCCCCCAAACCTTACCTGAGCTCCCTCAGATCCAACGATGTTCACGATAGCTTTGGCCATCCCAGGACTCTCCCTCCCCATTGGCTGAGACAGCAGCGGGAGCTCACTAGCTCCCACTGCTATCAATCACAGCCAGCGAGCCAATGAGGAGAGAGGGGGGGGGAGGAAATCTGTGAGTCTATGTGTCTTATGGATGCATAAAGCAGCAACTCAGGAGCGAACATGTAGAAGTGCCCCCAGGGCAAGTGGCTTTCTCTAGGGGCATAGTCTAGGGTCCAGGAGCATAAGCGTGGGACCCGAACAGGAGAGGATTGGAGCTGCTCTTTGCAAAACCACTGCACAGGGCAGGTAAGTATAACATGTTTGTTATCAAAAAGAAAAAAAAAAAAAACTTAATACCACTTTAAGATGCATGAAAAATGCACCAGCAGTTGCTTTTTAGGTGCGGTTTTTGAGTCGTGCTTTTTATCACAGGTGCAAAACGCATTGGAAACAAGGCAAAAACACATATGCGTTTTTACTGCATTTTTGCAATGGAGCAGTGTGAAAGTAACCTTATAGGGTGGGGCAATTGGTACAAAAGGTTATAACTGTGGGGGGTGAGCTAATGAAAGTGATAACATTTCAGTTAGTTGGAGGCGTGAAAGGCTTCCCTGAACAGATGAGTTTTCAGGGATCAGCTAAAGGTGGCCAAAGTAGGAGATAGCCAGACAGATTGAGGTGGAGAGTTCCAGGGGATGGGAGAAGCTCTGGAGAAGTCCTGGAGGTGAGCATTGGAGGAGACAAGAGAGCAGGAGGTCCTAAAAGGAGCAAAGGAGAGTGTTTGAGTGATATTTGGAGAATGACCGTGGCACTTGCCGATAATCTAGAGAGTCGTGGAAAGTGTGTCCATTCAGGACTAACTAGTTCTTATATGGTCCATAAATATACCAGGTCATGTAGTTACCTCTTGACGGTTAATATCGCTGCTGATTTCTCCCCCTATTCCAGTTTCAATTCCTTTGTGCAGAGATGAGTACCTGAATTCCTGAGCGGTGTGCTCATTCATTTTGCGCCGTTTTTAGCTGTCCATAGCTCCAAGCGAGTTATCAGACCGTCAAGAGGTAACTACATGACCTGGTATATTTATGGACCATATGAGAACTAGTTAGTTCCGATTGGACACCCTTTACACGACTCTCTATTAGTGATCGACCGATATTTTTTTTATTGCCGATACCGATATTTTGGCCATCGCATATCGGTATCGGCTGATATTGGCCCGATATTTTCGTACATTAAAAAAAAAAATTTTTTATTTATTTTTTAAAGGTACTCTTGTGGAGGGATCTGGGGGTCTAAAAGATCCCAAACCCCTCCTCTGCACTTAAAAGCATTCAAAACGCCAAGTTTGGCTGTTTTGAATGCTGTAACTTTTATTTAATTTGGCGCTGAGTAGCCGGAAGTGATGTTATATCACTTCCGGGTTTTTACATGGAGACCCAATCAGAGCCAAATGCGGCTTTGATCAGGTCTTCTCTTCGGTGGCCTTGCAGGATAGTTGCCCTGATCTCCCGGTGGGACAGCAGACCCGGGAGAGCCGCAGAAGGTGGCGGGGGACGTCCCCTCATGCTCCTTGTAATGACAGCTGAGCGGCTTCTCAGTCGCATCGGCTGTCATTACAAGACAGCCAACCATCGGCTATGGACGCCGGTATCGGGATGATGCTTCTAGCTGCAGGCATCACTCCGGTACATGCACTCTCCCGAAATATCGGCAATATCGGTAACCTCAGGGGCCGATTCCGATATATCGGGAAAAGTGCATATCGGCCCTCGATATATCGGCTTTGCCGATAATCGGTCTATCCCTACTCTCTATATTATCGGCAAACGCCACGGTCATTCTAAGACTTTTTTCTAACCTCAATCCGGAACAGCAACATAGTTGCATATATAGACAGAGATTGGACACATGTTTTTCTATTGTTGAATCATTTAAGACTGTTTTTCATCCACAATCAGGAGTAGCAACATAGTTGCATATACAGTAAACCCCCCTCCATTGCGGGGGTTACGTTCCGGACCCAGCCGCGAAAAGTGAAATTCCATGAAATAGAAAAACCCTATTAAAATGCATTGTAGGCATGTTTATTTTACTGTCACTGTACGTGTAAAAGCATTTTAAGGTCTTTAAACACACTTTTAAAACAATGGAAACTCATTTAAACACATAAAAGATACTAAGAGACAGAGCAAGAGCTATGGAAAACACAAAAATATTTCATTTTTAATGATTTATATAGTAAAATAACATTACAAAAAAAACGCGAATTACCGGGACCGCAAAAACTGAACCGCGATGGAGCGGGGGATTACTGTATATGAAAAGTGGATAGATAATTTCTGTTGAAAAATAAACCTTTAAGGGACATACCCTGCATTTACGGGGAATTAGTTGGCACCGATTTATGTTTAAAATGAAGTAACATTTTGGATTAATAATTCTCCATAGTACCCTGTTCCACTACAATACTTCAACAGTCAAACGAACCCAATTGAACCTCTATGCTGCCCGAACCTCTATGGGACTTGCTTACAGGGAAGAAGGTGTTCCCCTATTATGGCGTATATACAGCAGTGGCTGTGAACACCTCATCCCAGGCAACTGTCATCAGTGTACCGGCCGGTTGTTATTTTAGGTTTTGTCTCGTCTTCGGTTTCATGTCACAGTATGATTATTTGATTTGTGTTTATGTATGGCAAAAGCATTTATTTATATTTGCACACAATTTTTCTAAAGGGAATAATATATTTAAAGAAAAAAAATATTTATTTGGTTTCTCTGCCTATTTAAAACCAACTCTATAACCACTTTTCCGATGTTATGTGTGGCACATTTTTGGACACAATGGAGAGGTAGGCATATGAGGAGGGAGTTGAAACAGTAAAGCTGAGAGCTAACAAGGGAGGGAATAGGTAGCTTGGTGGTTTCATTAGTTATAAATGTGTTTTCAATATTTTCTAACCTGTTTTAGGAATGGCAAATGTCTTCAAGTTGTACTCCTGCATTGTCACCCTGTCACAAGTGCCCCTGGTGGAGACCACAAGAAGCCGTGATGACACTGAGCGCAGCTTCTGCCTGTCGGATCAGGCGGTCAGTGACAGCTCCGGTCACCAATAATGATCAGGGACAAAATGAGAGCGGTTCCTGATCCTGTGATCAATAGGTCAACTATGACAGTAATCACATGAGGGTTGGAGGCTACATTGCCAAAGAAAGTCTTCACTCTGCAGATGCCACTGATGGTACCGTTTATTTGCTTAAAGAGGTATTAAACCCAAAATAACAAATGTATTGCTGCTTACCAATCCTCAGATTTAGCAGCAGCATTAGTTGTCTTTTTTTTTTTTTTTTTTTTTACTTTTTCCTCTATTGTTTTTACCTGGTGATATGGCCAGTAACATCTTTCCTATATATAAGTACCCCACTCAGGATGGGTAGGGGGGTACTTACCTTTTGGACAACAGCATTGATCATCTGGGGGGAGTGCTAGATAGACTAGCAGATTTACATACACAGCAAATTGAATCCAAACTCTAGTTCACACTTTTAAAGCAGTTACGGCAACGTTTTTTTTTTTTTTTGTTTGTTTCCTTTTGGAATAAAGGTTTACCATAAATAAAAGCTGAGCATTGTAAGCATCCCAGTCAGTTGTAAATGGGTCGTCTCAACCCCCTAACAGCTACATCTGCAGGGCAGCTTGTTCTGTTGTAAAACAAACTTACTGACTGGATTCACAAGGTGGTCCCTATAACCAAAAGCAAGCCTTAAAAAATGAACTAATGCAGCCAAAACATCTAAAAATTTATAAGCTGAAATATAGTAAATGTTTTCTTTTGGGTTTAATACTGCTTTAAAACTGTATTGTAAGACAACTACAGTACTTAAAAATAATAATTTTTAACTTTTTTTTTTTTTATTATTTTCTTAATATATTTTCATGGATTTGTCAGACTACAATAACAAGAGCAAGATTTTTTTTAAACAGTTATAAAGCATTTTATGTTCTTTTTTTAAAATATATAAAAATTATTTGGGTATGCACATCAGAGTTCAGTAAAGTTAAAGCGGAGCATCACCCTAAAAGGTTCCACTCCTCCTCCTCCTTTCCCCTCTCTTCTGCCACATTTGGAAGAAATACATTTTTTATTATTAAAGCGAATGATTTTTTTTTTTTGATATTTTGCTTTTAAAAAAAGGTAAAAAGAGTTTGGGGTCTATTTGACTCAAGATTTCTCCATAAAGTGAGGGGGGAGTTAAAGGGACAGTGTAAAACTAAAAACTAAAATAAATAATATAAATGTATATATAAAATGTAAAGTGGCCCCATCCCTTTGTGCTCACACATTAAAGCAAACACCTATGTAAGTCTCGCATGCATATGTAAACGGTATTCGAACTACACATGCATTTAAAGTGTCGCCTATGGAGATTTTTAGTACCCTAGTTTGTCACCATTCCATGAGTGTGCGCAATTTTAAATCGTGACATGTTAGGTATCTATTTACTTGGCGTAATATCTTTCACATTACAGTATACAAAAAGATTGGGGTGACTGTTGTGGGTTTTTTTTTTTTGTAATTCATTAAAGTGTATTTTTTCCAAACAAATTGTGTTTGCAAAACCGCTTTTTTCGCAAACAAATTGCAATGATCACCATTTTATTCTCTAGGGTCTCTGTCTAAAAAAAAAAAAAAAAAGTATAATATTTGGGGGTTATAAGTAATTCTCCAGCAAAAAATACTGATTTAAACTTGTAAACAAAAAATGTCAGAAAAAGCTTGGTTGGTAAGTGGTTGGCACTCACCTGTCCAACTATTAGGCACTGCCCTACCCTGGACTGGTTCTCCATCGGCTTTTGGGTCCCCAGCGATGGCATGTCAACTGCAGGCAGCGATTCCTTATAGCTTCATACTGAGCATGCGCAAGCCGCTGCGCTTTGTGAATGGTCCCATGGTCTCTTGGGACTTGTGATGTGTCCTAAAAGGTTGCGGGGCGGTGGGGGGGGTCGAACTACTTCTGGTGGATTTGCCACGGCAATCTAACCAAAGGTGGAAGCAGGTACCTGTCAAAACCGGCTTTATGCTGCTCTCTCTTCAGGAGTCAGGAGTAGGACTAGGCAGAAACCTTTTTGGTTACACCCCTGGGGCAGTCCCAGAGGGTATACCATCACTTTCTGCTATAGGACTTCAGTTTATAACAAGCAGTGTCAGAAGAACATTTAACACAACCCAACAGAGGGGCGGGTGCTGGACAAAAATCGAGTTCTCTTTCGTTCACTGACGGACACAGCTCCAAGTCTTCAGACCATTGGGATGTCCCAAAGCAGTGTCAATGTGAGGGGGTGGGAAAAAAACACAGCAATACGCAGAATTCCCAACAAGGCTAAACATAGCCAACCAGGTAAAACCAGGAGCTCAACTAATAACAGCTAACCACCAGGAAAAAAATGACACCCTCAAGAAGCGGAAGCCTCTGCAACTGCAGCCTGCAAAACTTTGCAGCCAAACGCCAAATCTGAAGATGCAAGTACATTCACCTTATAAAACTTTGTGAATGTGTGTATAGACGACCATGTAGCCGCCTTGCACACCTGAACCACTGATGCCTGATGACGGAAGGCCCAGAAGGCACTAAGCGCCCTCGTAGAATGCACTTTAACAGGGAAAGGAAGAACCTGACACTTAATGGAGTAGGCCTGCACCACCGTCTGCCTGATCCACTTGGAAATGGCCGCAGCAAACGCAGCCTGTCCCTTACGAGGTCCATCCATAAGAACAAACAAGGAATCGGATTTTTGAATAGGTTCAGTCACCACCAGGTACACCAGAATAGCACTTACCACATCCAAGGAATGTAAGGCAATTTCTTTAGGATGTTTCAGCTTAGGACATAGGGACGGTAACACAATATCCTCATTCAAATTAAACCCCGAGACAACCTTAGGAACGAACGCCTGACAGGGTTGCAACACCACTTTGTCCCTATGAATCACCAGGTTAAGGTGACTGAGAAGACAATACAGCCAACTCCGACCCCCGACGTGCGGATGTAATAGCTACTAAGAAAGCCACCTTCTGCGACAGAGTGAGCAGAGGAAGTTCTTGAATATTCTCAAAGGGAGGCTTTTGAAGCACTGACAGTACCAAGTTGAGATCCCACAGAGGAACCAGAGATTGCACCGGAGGAGCCAGATAGCGAACTTCCTGCACAAAAGTGTGAACCAAGGACTTCGCCACCAACGGCCTTTGGAAAAATAAAACCAAGGCAGAAATCTGGCCCTTGATGGTGCCCAGAGCCATACGTTGATCTACACCTAATTGTAGAAACTCTAACAGGCAAGACACAGTAAAGGAGTGGGGAGAAACCTCACCCCCCCCCCCCCCCCCGAGACTCACACCAAGTAATGTACGCCTTCCAAACTCTATGATAAACCTTCCAAGAAGTAGATTTCCTAGCTTTTAACAATGTAGAAATCACTGACTGACAGCCCTCTGTCCTTTAATAGCCTGGCTATTGAAAGCCAGGTGCTAAAGCCAGCGACAGCATCAGACCCAAGTAGTCCAGCTTGGTGGACCGAGTCAGTGCCAATTTCTGAAAGTTCAGTGTCCACCCGAACACCTGTAGAGTTTGCACAGTAATGTCCAAGTCAGCTTCTAGGGTCGAGGAAGACTCCGCACGCAAAAGCAGATCATCCAGGTAGCCCAGTACCATGATCCCTTTCCGCTGTAGCAAGCCCAGAACTGGGGCCAAAACGTTTGTGAACACCCGAGGAGCTGAGGCGAGACCAAAAGGTAACGCTATGAATTGATAGTGCTCCTCGCCCACGGCAAAACAAAGAAAATGTTGATGCCCGACATGTGGGAATATGAAGGTAAGCGTCCTTAAGATCGATAGAAGCCAGAAGATCTCCTTGATGAAGGAAAGCTACTGCCGCATGGATGGACTCCATCTGAAATTTCTGAACCCGCACAAAGTGGTTCAGAGCCTTGAGATTCAAGATCGGATGAACCTTGCCTTTCTTCCTGGGAACTGCAAACAGGTTTGAAAAAAAACATGAAACTGTTCCGACTCTGGAACCAGCACAATCACAGTCCTGCACTGCTCTGTAGAGGCCCTGTAGCCGCTCGTCAGACAGGCGTAGGTTGGAAGGAAAGAACCTTGCCGGAGGCAAGGACCGAAACTCGAACTTGTGACCGAACTGAATCAGCTTGTGGACGCATTTGTCCTGAATAAACAATGTCCACGGACCCGGAAAAAGACGAAGACGCCCCACCCCAGATGCGGATGAGAGCACCCCTTCAGGCTGGTAAAGGCTTGTCTGCGGAACCAGAAGTGCCTGCTTTGGACTTACCATTCCAGGGTCTCTTGGAGCCTCCCGCAATCGTTACGGGTGGATCTCAAACCCTTTTCCTGTGATCCAGATGGACAAAAGGGCCGCTTGTGAGCCGAGAAGAAAGGACCATGTTTACGACGAGGTTCCTTGCCTCTAGCAACCTGTGGATGCAATGTACTCTTACCTCCCGTAAGCCCCTAATGATCTCTTCCATAGAGGCACCGAACAAACGGTCACCTACAAAAGGAAGATCAGTGAGTACCTTTTTGAAGCCTAGTCGGCCGACCCATGTTTCCACCATGTCATGCGGCGAAGGATCACCGCCGTCACAGAAACCCTGCCGGCCAAGAGGGCCGCATCCAAGGATGCATCACAAATATACTATAATCCCTGGATCAACTTATCTGCCAGCTCAGGAGGGTGTTGACTCCCTTCCAGATCCTGGTGTAAAATCTTAGCCCATTCCGTTAAGGTCTGAGATACCAATGTGATAGCAAACACCGTTCTCAAAATTAAACCCGCCACAGTGAAGAGGTTATGGACCAGAGCCTCAGCTCTTTTGTCCACGGGGTCTTTAAAGGGCTGACCGGTGAAAGTGTGGTCTTATTTAGCCTGGAAACTGAGTCAACGGACGGTGGAACCATTAGATTCTTCAGAAGAGACTCCTCAAAGGGCTATCTCCTAGCAAAACGCTTAGGTATTCCAACCATGCGTTTTGGGGAATCCCACTGACTAGTGACAATCTCGTCAAAATAGGCAAGAAAGGGAAACATCTTAGTCACCTTGGAAGATTTGGGGGTGCCAAACTGCACTGGCGTCGCCAGAGTTCTCCAACTTTAAAGTTTCCCGCACTGACACAATTAGAGACTCCACCAGCGACTGCGGAGGAGGACTCATTCTAACTATTAGAGCACACAGCGTCTGTGGACGCAGACCCAGTGGCTGACTCATCTGTGGAGGCCAGATCCACCTCAGAATCTGAGGAAGCAGAGGATACAGTTGAAGGCGGGGGGCGCTTCTTGCTAGGCCTCCTTTGCAGGGCCATATCTACTTTGAATACTAGTGACTGCAGGGCTGCCATCATGGCAGCCAGGACAGACTGAGACCCAGAGGGTCCTGCAGCATCCAGGAGCGGATCAGGTGGTGATCAGGGTTAATTGGAACCGCGCCGTGCACAATTTTGAAAAAAAAAAAAAAAAAAACGGGATCCCCTGCGCACCACAAGAATCAGTGCACCCGCAGCGCAGCATAAAGCAGAGGAAGGATAGTGTACCCCCAGAGACTCACCACCGGAGCTGGAGAGCGCCAAACAGTCTGACACACTGCAATGGAAAGAGGAAGCGCCGACACTGACAATAGAGGCCCCTGCATCACCGCGTACACAGACTACAAGAAAATGGCTGCCGTTAAACTCTATGGGGAAACCAAAAACATGGCCGCAGGACTACACAAACATGGCTGCCGAAGCCAGACAGAATCCACATCAAAATGGCAGCATCACGCGGCGCTGCATGGGACAATGGACCCCAGGGACAAAAACAGACCCCAGGAGGGGACACCCCCATAAGGGGGCCGACAGCGGCACCCACCCACTACTTCACTGGCCTAGCACCAGACAAGCCCCCCTACCCAAATGCACCCATGCCCCCCAAAAGGGGCTGGGGGACAGGGGCGGGTGAGGGCACCTATGCAGGGGGAACCCCGCTAAGGAGAAGGGGGAAAATCATGAGGGGGAGGAAGGACACAGGAGGGGCCTACTATCCCCCAGGGAGGGCCCGCGACCACCCTAGCAATTCCGTAAGAAAGCAGGAGGGACACTACTCACCATACTACAGCACCAGGTGGGCGCTAATCCCAGCAGTCCGCAGCACCATCTTGGAATGGGGATGCTGCAGTCTGAGGTACGCTGCAACTCTGATCGTGACTGCTGTCGGGACCAGGGCTATGCAACCTCGCTAGGGGTTTCACTCGCTGGGCAGCCCCTGTCCAGTGGGGCTACGTCGTGGCCAACCTAGCGCGGAGCTTATAGTTTGGTCATGCTCGCAGGCCAGACTGGGAAGACCATAAGGATCTAGAATATCCACTGCATCGCCCAGTCTGGCTGTTGATTGTAGTTTACACAGGAACAGTTGATTGTAGTTCACACAGGAACAAAAAGGTTTCCGCCTAGTCCTACTCCTGAAGGGAGAGCAGCATAAAGCCCAATGGTCTGAAGACTTGGGCTATGTCCATCAGTGAACAAAAGAGAAAATATATTTTCATCCAGCTTGGACCAGAAGTGACCTTATGACATCGCTCTGCTCCTCCAAGGCCATAGAGTAGATCAAAAAGTGTTAACTCTTTGATTGCGTCGGATTGCTTTTCATGCAAGCCGACCGAAATGGCTGCAGGGGGTGGATGTGGTGGGGTGTTCAGGGGGATGTCCCCTCCCCTACCACAGCTTCAAAAATCATTCCAGCGGCTCATAAGCTGCTTGGATCGGTTTTATGAGTAAGCTGGCAGCCTGCTGGAATAAACGGTATCGGGGTTATGAATGATATCTTCAGCCAAATTCTCAGGTAAATCACTTGCAAACTGCAAAATATATATACGTATTGCAGTCGGCAAGTGGTTAACAAAAGTCAGCAGCTACAGTCTTTATAGCTGCTGAGCTAATTTTAAAGTAACTGAAGCTCCTCTTTAACCAACGTTGCAATATTTGGCCTGGGCATCTAGGCTTCTGGTCACAAAAGTGTTAAGAAGCAACAATCTTTGAAATTAAACTCCAAAATTTTATTCAAGAGAACTGGCAATCATGAGGTTAATAATCACAAACAGCACTTTCTGGCTCACTTGTTTCCTCCATAAAATAATGTGTTTGTAATTTGAACGACTTGTGCCTTTAATGTTTTCGATTAGGAAAAGTCCCTCGGAATATGCCTGTAAGGGGACTGGGACTCAGATCACCAAAAGGGGTCAACACTTGCTGGGGCCACCAGGACAGGCCTTCTTCCGGCCCTCCATTTCCTTTGGTAGGAACAGCGAAATATGTGGCCAGTTGAACACGAGAGGCATCTACAAGAGTAACTGGATGAGAGGGGAAAACTGGAGCCGATACTCGGCATATATTGTTCTGAACGTGACCTAACCAGATCCAGATGAGGAAAACGTGATGGACAGTTCCAAGTCCTGAGCTGTAAAGCCACTGTGCGCCATTGAGGCGGTGTTATGACTTTTTAGGGGAGGTGACCAAAGAAAGGAACGCATTTTATAACCTACAACATTTTATAACTTAATGTTATTAAAACCGCCTTTCCATTTAATTCTGCAGCCTCCAAGATTTTCTGAAACTATCAACGTATTCAAACTTTTTCTTCCTTACAACTGTGGAAACAATACTGTTTGTAAGTCTTGTGAAGGTTCTCATATCTCCGGGTTATTGTACAGCTAGAAGAGGTCACATTCAATCAGACTTCACTCTCACAAATAAAAATTATTATTTTTAATCTTTCTATGCTGCTAGCATTAGTAAATGGATAGGAAAGTATAGCAAAGTATATTTAGCCTCTAAATTTTAATCAAGAATAGAAGACTTTACTGGACTGGCACCAACTTGTGGTGCTCTCCTCCTTTTACACTAGGCTTTTCCAGGGACGTAGTGGGGCACACCGCTTACTTCTGCTTGTACCTCAGTCATATTTCATGTCAAAAGAAAATTGGGACCAATTGTGCTGCTTTCTATATATAAAATGTAATTAGGATCAAGGGTAAAATACACTCACATATTAACTACTGAGGAGGCTTGTCAAATGGGCATAACAAGTTTAGGGGGCAGTGACTTCACATTGTGGCAATCTTGGTGTCAGGAGAGTCTATGTAGTGAGATGGAGATGGTACCATAACTTGTATCTATGCAATTTGTATAGCACCTAGTGTGCGTTTAACATGTGAGTGTATTTTATCCTTGACCTTAAATACATTTTATATACAGAGAGCACTATTGGCCACAATTCTTTTTTTACATGGTACATAACTGTGTGAGCAATACAAGTAGTGTGTCCCAGAGCTAACTCTTGCTACAGTCCAAAAAAAAAGCACATTTTGACCTTGAATATACTACCAAGGTCAAAAGTTGAGCATCCATTTTCTGCACGAGGTGGAAGCATGCATAAAATGGGTGGAGAATAATATTATGGAAGATAATTGAGCACGTTACACACAATGGTTGGAAACACAATGATTTATGCACTTTATTTTCTTTCAAAATTTTGGGAAATATTTAAATGAGTTGTAATATATCACTGTTTATGACTGTACATAGTGGAACAGCCTGCTTAACACAGTGATTACGTACTTGCTAGAGGTCAATGCACAGAGAGATTCCTTGTTTGAACTAAAGGTCAACATGACCTTCCCTATTGGGACCAGTGCTCCTACACATCTTTTGCAATGAAATGCATCAAGATAGATGTTGCTTGTCCAGAAATTTTACAAAAAAATGGCCACTGCCCTTCCCTATAACAGGCTTTAGCAGCAAGGGGCACATGGAAGGGCAATGAATGCAAAAGAAAACCAAAGTAATTCAAGGCTGAACTTACCGACCAGCCTGCTAACCAAATTATCCTAACAGTATGAGTTAAAAACAGGGGTTTCGTTTGCACACATTTGCAAATACATGCATAAGCTACAGAGCCCCAGTATTTTCTGGTAATACTGGTGAGGGGATGCGCTGGAGACCTTTGCTGCCATGGTGCTATATGTTAGATGTCCAGCGTGCCCCTGTGCCTTTAAGGAGGGGTGGGCTCCCTCCAGGCTCACCTGCACTCTGCCTATCCATTATAATCCATGCGCTTCCATTGTGGAGGCTCTCAAAACTTAGTTAGAACTACACAAAATACTGGGGTGCCTTGAGGGGGCTTTGTAACATATGTATTTGCAAATGTGCTCCTTGCGGCTAAAGCCAGTTATAGATGAGGGCAGTGGCCATTTGTTTGTACTGTTGGAATACTGGTGAGGGGACACATTGAACACCTTTGCTGCCATTGTGCTCTGTGCTGGGTGTCCAGTGCACCCCTGTGCCTTTAAGGAGGGGTGGGGTTTTTTTTTTTTTTGCCCAGAAACTTTAAGCAGAAGACGTGCAATGTCTCTTCTGCAATAAAATAAATCTACCTGCCTGCAGTCTGCTTTAGAACGCATTCTGCTTAATGAATGTGTGCAGAGAGGACTGTCCTCCCGAGCATACGCAGGACTGATGTCATCCTGCTCTGGCCAATGCAGTTGGCTGCAGCCAGGCACCTGGAAGAAGAATTTAGAATATGTCACTGAGGAACCTCAGATTGTTGAAGAAGAGGTCAATTTTGGGGAATTTAGTTCCGTTGTAAGAGGAGTAAAAGTTTGTGAAACCACGACGTTATTTCTATGTAACCCAGTCCCCCACGGACAGGTGTTAAGTGTAGTCAAATCACTGGGATAAACATTTTAAAAAACAGTATGATGTGTGGGTGACAGGTGGTAAGGGCTCCTACCCTTGTTTAGGGATGCTGCAGTTTGAAGTAGACAGTCACTTTTGTGCAAAACAGTTGTCCTCGTGTTTTTCTATGGCTATTTTAGCGATTTTTATAGCCTACATATGGAATAACGGAATTTTTGTAAAATCTTACCGTAAAATTCCTTTCTCTGAGTGCTCTGACAGTCGCCGCCCACTCATTCAGTCTTCACCAATGGGTATTGACCTCTTATCCATAGGAGCAAGCTAGACATAAGACTTGTTAAAAACAAAGTAATTTACATAGACACACCTATGGGGGCTGTCCCACTGGTCCAATACCCCCCTGCTATCAGCCATCCCAACTCAGTTTGGTAGCAAGCAGTTAAAGTCCACAGAACCCCAAATAGAGGGGCGGGGGCGGCGACTGTCAGAGGACACAGAGAAAGGAATTTTACGGTAAGATTTTACAAAAATTCAGTTTTCTCTTACGTCCTCTGACAGTCGCCGCCCACTCATTCAGTCTTCACCAATGGGATGTCCCAAAGCAGTGTAGACATGAGGGGTGGGAAATGCAACCGTCATAAAGGCAACGCAGCACCCAAGTCAGAGAAAGGAACCTTACTCGAACAGAAAGGTAAATCCTCTGGGTAACTAGAAAGCTCAACTGGAGCAACAACCCAGGAAAGCAAATAAACAAGGGGAAAAACAAACCCAACAGCCAGGGACCCACAAAACCAGGGTCCCCTTAAGGCACTGCCGCACACAGAACTTTGCGGCCAAAGGAGGCATCTGCCGATGCCAAAACATCAAGTTTGTAGAACTTTGAGAAGGTGTGCACTGACGACCAAGTCGCAACCTTGCACACCTGGACCACCGAAGCCTGATGCCGGAAGGCCCAGGATGCACTCACCGCTCTGGTAGAGTGCGCCTTGACAGGGAAGGGCGGCGCCCATTCCTTAATCGAATAGGCCTGTACAATCATCTGTCTGATCCATTTTGAAATGGTCGCCGCAGACGCAGCCATACCCTTCTGAGGTCCCTCAGGAAGGACAAAAAGAGAATCAGACTTCCGAAAGGATTCAGTGGCCGACAGGTAAACCCTGATCGCCCTGACAACATCCAAGGAATGTAAGGCAAACTCCTTAGGATGTTTAGGATTCGCACAAAACGAAGGCAAAACAATATCCTCATTGAGGTGAAAATCAGAAACCACTTTTAGAAGAAAGGACTGGTTGGGTCGCAAGACCACCTTATCCCTATGAACCACCAGGTAAGGGGAGCGGCAAGACAAAGCCGCCAATTCCGAAACTCTGCGTGCTGAAGTGATCGCCACTAGAAAGGCAACCTTTTTAGACAGCAGAGGCAAAGAAATTTCCCTGATGCTTTCAAAGGGAGGACGTTGCAAAACGGACAGAACTAAGTTCAAGTCCCAAGGAGGTAGAGGCGCCCTCCGAGGAGGGGCCAAATGACGCACACCTTGAATAAAGGTGCGAATTAAAGAGTTAGATGCCAAGGGGCGCTGAAAAAGGACGGCCAGTGCCGACAGCTGGCCCTTAATCGTGGTCAACGCCAGTCGCTGATCCACACCAGTTTGTAGGAAGGCCAACACCCTCGCCACCGAGTAGGCATGAGGAGGGAAGCCTCTGGATTCACACCAGGCAAAAAAAGCCTTCCAAGTACGGTAATAGATCTTACCGGACGAGGCTTTCCTAGCCTTGAGCAAAGTAGGAATGACCTCAGATGAGAGACCCCTGTCTCTCAGGACCTGGCTTTAAACAGCCACGCCCTTAAAGCCAGCGACTGTAAAGCAGGATGGAAGATTGGCCCCTGAGACAGTAGATCGTCTCGTAACGGTAGCCGCAATGGAGGCTCGACGGCCAGTTGAACGATGTCCGCGTACCAGGACCGGCGTGGCCAGTCCGGGGCCACCAGAATCACCAACTTCGGTTCCGAGACCAACCTGCGCAGGAACCTGGACAACAACTGAATCGGGGGAAAGACATATATCAGACGATACAGATGCCAAGGCACCACCAGCGCATCCGAGGCGTCTGCCAGCTGATCGCGCGTTCTTGCCACGAACCTTCCCACCTTGTTGTTTAGCCGGGACGCGAACAGATCCACATCCGGGGATCCCCATTTCGCACACAGCATCTGAAACAACTCCGGGTGCAGGGACTATTCCCCCTGGTCCAGGGGTCTGGTGGCTCAGATAATCGGCCTGCCAGTTCTCCACACCCGGAATGTGAACTGCCGAAATTGCCGGAACGTGAGTCTCGGCCCAAGCCAGAATACTGGTCACTTCCTGGGCCGCCCGGGCACTCCTGGTGCCCCCTTGGTGATTGATGTAAGCCACCGCAGTGGCGTTGTCTGTCTGCACCCGTACAGGACGGCCCTGAAGACGATCCGACCAATGGATCAGGCACAGCCTGATCACCCGGAATTCCAAGATGTTTATCGGTAGGGAGGATTCCTCCACCGACCAAGTGCCCTGGGCAGGCAGGTTGCCCAGAACGCCACCCCAGCCTGACAGGCTGGCATCCGTGGTAATCACAGTCCACAGCAACGGCCGGAAGGATTTTCCCTCCGCTACCGCCGGGGACTGGAGCCACCACAGAAGATCCACTCTGGTTTGGCGACTCAGACACCCTCAGGTCCAAGGACCGGGGGAGCCTGTCCCACCTGGCCAGTATCTCCGCCTGGAGAGACCGCGTGTGAAACTGCGCAAACGGTATGGCCTCGAAGGCCGACACCATCAACCCCAGGGACCGCATACAGGTCCTGAGTGATGAGGACCAGTTGTCCCTGAGGAACCTGACCTCGTCCTGCAGGGTCCGGAGCTTGTCCTCCGGCAGAAACACCTTCGCTTGGGCGGAGTCCAGGACCATTCCCAGATACGGGAGACAAACTGAAGGAGTCGACTTCTGAACGTTGATGGTCCATCCGAACTCCTGGAGCGTCTGAACCGTAGTGGACAGATCGCGCAGCAGGCTCTGACTGGCACTCGATCTTTACAGGAGATCGTCCAGATATCCCAAGACCGCAATGCCCTGTGCCTGTAACAGGCCCAGAACAGGAGCCAGCACTTTGGTAAACACCCTTGGAGCCGAAGCGAGACCGAAAGGTAACGCCACAAACTGATGGTGTTCCTCCGCGATAGCGATAGGTACCTCTGATGACCCTCGAATATGGTCATCCTTAGGTCGATAGAAGCCAGGAAATCTCCCGGACTCAAGGAGGCCACCACCGAACGGAGGGATTCCATGCGGAATTTTTGAACGCGCACGAAGCGGTTCAGAGCTTTTAAGTCCAGAATCGGACGCACCTTGCCCTCCTTTCTGGGCACAGTGAACAGATTTGAATAAAACCCCAGAAATCTGTCCCGATGAGGCACCGGGACGACAACCCCCTGGGCGAGGAGATCCTGCCCTTCCGAGGTCCCTCTGGAACACCAGGACGACTAGTGCGACTCCCAGCTCCGCAACGCCGTCGTCATCCGAAGAATCAACTAACTAAATGCTGAGAAATAAAAAGCTAGTAGTGTAAGAAAAAAACACACTTGAGAAAATAAAATCATAAAATAGAAGAAAGGCTGAGACTGTAGCCCCAGCACAGGGAAGCCTATCTTACTCCTTAACTAGGCAGAAGACAAACTGAGTTGGGATGGCTGATAGCAGGGGGGTATTGGACCAGTGGGACAGCCCCCATAGGTGTGTCTATGTAAATTACTTTGTTTTTAACAAGTCTTATGCCTAGCTTGCTCCTATGGATAAGAGGTCAATACCCATTAGTGAAGACTGAATGAGTGGGCGGCGACTGTCAGGGGACGTAAGAGAAAACATTTTTAGGACCATGTATTGTCTTTAAAAGCTAGGTTTCAACTTTGCATACACTAATGAACTAATTGGACTGGTTCATGTAACCTTAAAAGACACCTCACTGTCCAAAATGTGCATGTCATCATCTTTGAAAGAACGTCCCTCTAATGCCCTGACATGCCAAGTTTGCCCTACTATGCTGGGCCACATATTTGTTAAGAGGTTGTTTTAGTCTCCACAGTATAAAGGTCTCTGCATTGCTCACTACGATGGATATAAGAAGTTGTATAGCTTGTGTTTGGGTGTCAGAGCCAGAGGTTACATCACATCCTAAGCAAAATGTCCTGCACTCGGAGCTTCATTATTGGTGAGATATTGGAAAAAAGAGCCCTGCATGTTTAAAGAGGTGCTGGAGAAGTACAATTTATTACAATAATGAGCAGATTGGTGAATTTACAGCATCTACAACCATCAGCATATGCACTTGTTTGGTCCATCTCAGGAAGTACAGAAAAAAAAATGTATGTGTGTATATGCACCAAACAGCAATAACTTATGACCACCCACCTAATATTGAGTAGGTCCCCTTTTGCCACCAAAACAGCCCTGATCTATCGAGTCATGAACGCAACTAGACCTTTTAAGGTATGCTGTGGTATCTGGTAGCTAGCCATCAGTAGTAAATGCTTTAGAGTCCTGTAAGTTGCAAGTTGGGGCCTCCATGGATCAGACTTGTTTATGCAGCACATCCAACACATGTTCGATTGGATTGAGATCTGGAGAATTTGAAGGCAAAGTCAACACCTCGTAGCCACCATCAGGGAATACCATTTTCATGAAGAGGTACAATGTTTAGGTAGGTGGTACGTGTCAAGTAACATCCACATGAATGGCATTACCCAAGGTTTCCCCCAGCAGAACATTGTGCAAAGCATCACACTGCCTTTGCTGGCTTGCCTGCTTCCCATACTGCCATCATGAAGCCATTTCTTCCCCAGGAACCCAGCCATCCACATGATGGAAAAGAAAACTTGATTCCTTAGACCAGGCCATCTTCTTCCATTGCTCCGTGGTAAAGTTCTGATGCTCATGTGCCTATTGTAGGCACGTTTGGTTGTGGACACGGGTCAGCATGGGCATCCGGACCAGTCTGCGGCTACAAAGCCCCATACACAACAAACTGCGATGCCTTTTTTTCTTGCTTTCAACACATCAACTTCAGGAACAACATTGTTCACTTGCTGCCCAACATATCCCATTGAAATGCTTCAACACTTTAGAAAAACGCATCTGACACATTCTTTGCCAACTCCCTGCAATGCATGTATATTCACATCTATGTATTGTGGTGCATTTGGCATGTGTTGAGGGCCCATTAGAAAATAAATGGGGCACCTACTAAAGCATATGTACAAGTGTACTCAGTAATCAGCTCTCAGTAACATACCCAGTCAGAGATGTCCCCTCCCCTTCTACCATGCAAGTCTCTATGAGGACACTTTATGCTTAGAGGAGTGACTGGGGGGCAGGAGGCAGCATTTGTTTGGTAACTTAAGATATTTCTGAGCAAAAATCAGACACAAATCATAACACAAGGGGGTGTACAAGACTTTAAAGTGATACTTAAGTGTGATATTTAAATTGGGCTCCTGGTACCTGCAGATGTACAGTATGTCCCATGTAACCCACCTTTTGCCCCTATCAGTAGAGCTTTGCTCTAAGAGAAAGCCACCAGAGCACAAAACGCACTGCGAATGACCTCCGCTGGTCCCCATTTCAAACAGAACACGCAGCTCCTCATCTGGTTACCATGCCAAGCTGGCCGGGTGCTGCTATGTGTTATTGAAGTTTTTTAATTGAGTTTGATTTGCATGTCAAGTCGACTGTCTGAGTATTAATTAAAGCCGTCTCCCGGCAGCTGTAGGCCAGATACAGCGCTAATTATAAGGGGGGCCGTGGTGACCCTATAACAGAGCGGTCCCCGGGATCGCATTACTCCCTCAGAGCCAGGCCGTAAACATCAGATTAACTCACAATGCGGGGGTATCAGAGCGGCGAGGTCATGCACTAATCAGGCATGCCGCATGTACACTGTGATTGCACTTAATTCTCCAGTAACGAGACCACCCACCAACCTAATGTAATGAATACTGGAAAGAGGAGGGCGCATCCAGTGAGGAGATACAAATGTGCTCTTTATACAGCCGTATCAGTACACAGACCATGTGGGACTCATATTAAAGAGAACCTGTAGGCTGTTTAATGCAGATTAGTTGCCTGGGTGTGGACATCCTGGCCCAGGTTTATCAGCACCAACAATTGGAGGCATTGAATGTCAGGGCCAAAATTCTGTTGCTTGTAGTATGGTTCGGATTTGCTTTAGTTCATTAACATTTTCAGTGGGACTGAATAATTGTGCACCCCCCCCCCCAGTATCTCCCCAATAATATTATTTCATTATGATGGTATACAGCATATATCCTCTATGCCTTCCAGTGTGAGAGGCATTCTCACTTTTATGAGACACTGTGCGTGTGTGTATATTTTATATATATATATATATATATACACACACACACACATACACACACACATACATACATACATACATACATACATACATACATACATACACATACACACACACTGTTTGGGGGTTCTATGTAATTTTTTAGTAAAAACAATAATTTTAACTCGTAAACAACAAATGTCAGAACTGGGTCTGGTCTTGGAAGTGGTTACCTGGCTCCTAAACCTCACATATGTTTTTTTCTTTTTTGCTACACAAATAAAAAAAAGACTGAAAAGTTGGAAGAAAAAAAAAGTTTTTTGTTTAGGTTATAAAATTTTGTAAATAGATCATTTTTTTCCTGCACTGATGAGGCCACACTGACGAGGAGGCACTGATGGGGTGGTACTGATAGGTAGCACTGATAGGCTGCATTGATGGGCAATAATGGGCGGCACTGATAGATGGCAATGATGGGCACTGGTGGTGGCACTGATAGATGGCAATGATGGGCAGCACTGATGAGGAGGGCACTAACAGGCTCCCTGAGCACTGGAGGCCATGGGTCGGCATCCCTGGTGGCCATGGGTGGGCAATCCCTGGTGGCTCTAGTGGCATCCCCCAAGGGTCTGCACTGGTAATCAATGCTCTCATTACCAGCACAGACACCCCCCCCCCCCGTCAGGAGAGCCACCGATCGGCTTTCCTCTACTCGCGCCTGTCAGAGGAAAGCCAATCAACGGCACTTCCTATTTACTATGTGACCAGCTATGATTCGACACAGCTGATCACATGGTAAAGAGCCTACGTCATAGGCTCTTTACCAGGATCGGAGATGCGGTGTGTCAGAGACCCAATCAAAGGTTGGTCCCGTACGCATATGTATACAGCGATAGCACAACACCAGAGGTATCATCGCGAACATCAGAGCGAGAGCAATAATTCTAGCACCAGACCACCTGTGTAACTCTAAGCTGGTAACCAGTGTTGCCTATGGAGATTTTCAAATACTGAAGTTTGGCGCCATTTCACTAGCGTGCACAATTTTTAAGTATATGTTTGGTATCCATTTACCCAGCTCAACGCCAAATTTTGGTATGCACAGACGACCAAGTTGCCGCCTTGCAAACTTGTAGCACCGACGCCTGATGGTGAAAAGCCCAGGCCTCTGACCATCTCTTGTATCATGTCTGCAGTCTCTGACCCTCTCTTGTATTATCGAAAGGACACAGCGATCACAGCGTGCTGGATGTGAGCCCCATGGGATGCGTGGGGGAAGTTGTACCGGGAGGACATCTATGGACACCCTCCTGGAACAGAGCTGCACTGTAGCCTGCTTTCCGCTAAAGTACGGTAATGAAGTGGTTAAGAAGGGAATACTGTCCTTAAGTGTCTTAGATGGAATATTCTTTGGCTTCTTTAGACCTGCCTCGCTGTAAGCTGACAAGTTGTCTAGCCAACACTTACATACCTTGCACCAAAAGCCTGAAACAGCAGTATTACAAGCAAAAGATTATAAATTGTTTCACAATATTAGTCTATATCCATTCTAAATCTGTCAGTGGCTCTGAAGCATTGTGACTATTGTGGCTTAACAAAATAACCTCAATAGGGGGGACTCTGTTGAGTGAATTCCAAAGAATAGCATTCCGTTCTCAGGGGAGAGAAAAAATGGGCAAGCTTAGAGATTTGGGTGATGGACAAGTCCAAATTACCAAATTGTAAATGGCTAAAGGACTGGGTCAGAGCAACTCCAAAATTGCAGCTCTTGTGGGATGTTCCTGGTCTGCAGTGGTCAGGACCGACCAAGAGTGGTCCAAGGAAGAAAAATCGATAAACTGGCGACAGGGTCTTGGGTGGCCAGGGCTCACTGATGCACATGGGGAATGAAGGCTGGTATGTGTAGGCTGATCCAATAGAAGAGCTACTGGAGCTCAAATTGATGAAAAAGTGAATGCTGGTTCTGATAGAAAGGTTTAAAAGCACACATGCAGACCGGTCAGGGTACCCATGCTGACCTGTGTCCACAGTCAAAAGCATCTACAATGGGAGCATCAGAACTGGACCACAGAGCAATGAAAGGAGGTGGCCTGGTTTGATGAATTCAGGAGTGGTTTGAGGAACACAAGAACAAGTTTGAGGTGTTTACTTGGCCTTAAATTTCTCCAGATTTTGATCCAATTGAGCATCTGTAGGATGTGCTAGAAAACCAAGGTCAATCCATGAGGACCCAACCAAGCAATTTACAGGTGTTTTAAGGATTTGCTACTGACAGCTTGGTGAGTGATCATAATATTCTGGCTGATCACGTACATACAATTAGGTGTTTTTCCAGTCTACATGTGCATTTATATTATCTTTATATATTAAAAAAATGTCCCTTTGGAGTCCAGCATTTGTGGTTTATTCTTAGAAGACAAGTGGAACAGTCAAGCGCGGAATATATTTGTATTCACCTGCAATACATTACATTTCCCCAGCTCCCCAGAAGCCTCCCGGCGTACCATACTCACACCGATTGCATCACTGCAGTAAATGCTGGGAAGTGAAGCCGCAAATGACCTTTCTACAATATCCCTTTCTCTTCACTGGAAGTCTTTACAGACAGAAATCAAAACACTGAACGTTTCTGGAAGTGGAATGCCGATCGCAGGACAATTAATGAAAATTAAGTCTTCATTTCCCTTCAGGAAAATATTACTCAGGGAGGAAGCTCAGGAAAGGTTGACGAGCCATAACCTCGGGATGCTGGAGAGGTATGGCAGCCTTTCTATGCAGTAATATAGAACAGCTGGGAAGAGGAGGAATGAGTCTGGACTCTTACTCTATCAGATCACACACATTTAAATCTAGTTTCATCACTGCCACCTACTGTACCTCTACAGAGCCCATCCTTCCATCGCGACCTACTGTACCTCTACAGAGCCCATCCTTCCACCGCCACCTACTGTACCTCTACAGAGCCCATCCACCCACCACCACCTACAGTAAAGGCCGTACACACGTACCGATCGTCGGCCGAAAAGCGTCGGCCGACGACCGATCTGCCGATTGTAGGCTTGTTAGTATGATGCCTCCGACAGCCGTCAGCGCACATTCTGCCGACAAGAATCTGTCATGCAAGCATTAAAATTTTTGTATGCCGACACCAGAACGGCCGATTGTTCGCCAGTCAGTACAGATTTCGGCCGACAGACAGCAGATTTGCAAGACTGGGCATGCTCAGAAAAGAAAAAAAACACAGGGAAAGTTAACCATCACATGACATCACTTCTGCAGTCGGCGGACAAAATTCTTGTGCAGTCTTTTGCACTTTTCAACAGACACGACAGCCGCGAACATTTGACGGCCGATCTGTCGGCCGACGATCGGTACGTGTGTACGGGGCTTAACTCTACAGGGATCATCCTTCCACCACCACCTACTGTACCTCTACAAATCTCAACCTTCCACCGCCACCTACTGTACCTCTACAAAGCCCATCCTTCCACCACCTACTGTACCTTTTTACAGAGCCCATCCTTCCACCGCCACCTACTGTAGCTCTACAGAGTCCATCCACCCACCACCTTAAATACCTCTACAGGGACCATCCTTCCACCACCTACTGTACCTCTACAGATCTCATCCTTCTAACGCCACCTACTGTACCTCTACAGAGCACATCTGTCCACCGCCACCTACTGTACCCCTACAGAACCCATCCTTCCACTGCCACCTATTGTACCCCCTACAGAGTTCATCCTTCCACCGCCCCCTACTGTACCTTTACAGAGCCCACCCACCCACCACCTACTATAACTCTACAGGGACCATCCTTCCACTACCTACTGCACCTACTGTACCTCTACAGATCTCATCCTTCTAATGCTACCTACTGTACCTCTACAGAGCACATCTGTTCACCGCCACCTACAGTACCCCTACAGAACCCATCCTTGCACTGCCACCTATTGTACCCCCTACAGAGCTCATCCTTCCACCGCCCCCTACTGTACCTTTACAGAGCCCATCCACCCACCACCTACTATACCTCTACAGGGACCATCCTTCCACCACCTACTGTACCCTCTACAGACCTCATCCTTCCACCGCCACCTACTGTACCTCTACAGAGCCCATCCTTCCACTGTCACCTACTGTACCTCTACAGAGCCCATCCTTCCACTGTCACCTACTGTACCTCCACGGAGCACATCCTTCCCCCGCCACCTACTGAACCTCTATTCTTCTACCGCTACCAACTGTACCCCTACAGAACCCATTCTTCCACCGCCACCTACTGTACCCCTACAGGGCTCATCCTTCCACTGCCACCTACTGTATCTCAACAAAGCCCATCCTTCCACCACCTACTTTACCACAACAAAGCACACCCTACTGCACATCCACAGAGCTATGCTACTACCACTACTTACTGTACATCCACAGAGCACATCATACAACCACCACCTACTGTACTTGCATAGTCAAATCCTACCACCACCAATTGTACTACCACAGAAGACAACCTATCACTGACACCAACTATACCACCACAGAGCACATCCTGCCACCACCTACTGTATTCTACCACAGAACATAAAGTATCACCTTCGCCTACTATACCATCTCAGAGTATAGCCTACCAATGCCACCTACTGTATCACCACAAAGCAGATCCTTCCCCTGTCACCTACTGTATCACAAAAAGAAAAGGGGAGCACCGACCTAGTGCATTACCACTAAAAACATTTATTAAAATATTAAAAGGTATCCATTATACTCACAAAGCAGGTGTGAAAGTACACACATCAACATAATGTACATAAAATCTCCAGGGTAGCCAAGGTCCCACACGATGCTGAATGGCTTGCAGTGTGCCGCATGGGGCTGCTGTGGCTGGGCTGACGCGTGTCAGGGGCAAGCCCCCTTCCTCAGAGCCAAAAAAGTTGCTGCTTTGTGTTTTGTGAGTATAATGTATACCTTTTAATATTTTAATAAATGTTTTTAGTGGTAATGCACTAGGTCGGTGCGCTCCTTTTCTTTTTGTTGTCTTTTTCCCAGTTGGTTCTGGATACCCTTGATCCTGAGGGGGCAGCAAGACCATAGGCTTTATCCACCCAAGTCTGAAGTATCTCCCTTCCCTCCGTCATATTTCACTCGAGCGCAGGAGAATTGTTCTACTACCTACTGTATCACAACAGTGCAGATCCTACCACCGCCACTTACTGCACCACTACAGAGAACACCCTACAATGGTTACCTACTCTGCCACTACATAGCACATCCTACCACCTCCACAGAGTGCACCCTACCACCGCTACCTACTATACCACCACAGAGCACATCCTACAGCTACCATCTACTGTACCACCACAGAGCACATCCTACAACTACCATCTACTGTTCTACCACAGAGGACACCCTATAACTACCATCTATTGTACTACCACAGAGGACACCCTATAACTACCATCTACTGTACTACCACAGAGGACACCCTACCACAGCCATTTACTGCACCTCTACACAGCTCAACCTAACACCACCTGATGTACCACCAAAGAGCACACCCTACCATCTCCACCTTCAGTACCACCAAGGAGAAAACCCCACCACCCACTGTGCCACTAAAGAGCACATCATATCAATACCACTGGCTGAACCACCAAAGAACACCATTACCATCTACCTACCCATAATACCATCACTACCACCTAACTCTGGATTACCTTTCATATATTCCATCACTGCCACCTTCCCCCTCGCAAGCATGCTTGCTGAGACTGTGCTGTTTAACTTGAGCTCCCTCTGCTTGATTTAAACCTCAAGGCAGGTCCAAATCTAACTGTAGTGAGAAACTTCTTTAAACAGTCACTTTGACATATTAGGATTTCTTCATGTGGGAGTCGCAACAAAGTTGAAGTGGTGCATTAATTTGCTGCATTACAAAAGAAGTTCCCAAAAACAGAAGCAAAACACTGTAAAGGAGTTGTGCCTTTGAAAAAAAAATAAATAAATCAGCAGAGTCTTGGGGCCACCATGAGCATTTTTTTATTGTATTATATGGGAGTGTACTAATATTTATTACAGTATTATGATTGTGCAGCAATATAAATACAACGGGAGCTTAGCCAAGTTCCAGAGGAGGGAAGATGGATGTGTTTAAAGCAGTCATCTCTGAAATACATGGGGTAGCAGATAAGAGAGAGTCACAGCTGTACTATATCAGCTGGAAAGGGTCATCCAGAGCCATGCTATGTAATGAGATAAAAATTCCAGCATTTTGTCACCATTTTAGAAGCCCAGCTTGACAGCTAGCAATCCTCATAGCGTCTACCACTTTCCTACAGCTGTTCAATGTGGAAGTCCGTTACAACAATCCCAGCTATTGATTCCATATGGCTATTATCAACTGAGGCACTACTTAAAGGGGATCAGAAGAAAAAAAATATACATATATTTTATAATAAATCTGATTATTATAACTAACACTTTTTTTTTAATCTAAGTGCAAACCCAAGAGGGTTGTTTATACCCTATGTATCCTCCTAAAAACCCCCTGTAGTTTAAGAGAAACAACCCGAACTGGTGGAAATACACAGCATTGTTAGAGTCTTCATGGCTCGAATAGTCACTAAAAAATTCAAACATCTTGTATTCCTGGCTGGTTCCCCCTCCTGCTCTGATCAGTCATACAAAAATATATAAAATTTGGCATCTCTTATGGCGCTTTTTCACTGCATGGAACCGTACCGGTTCGGCACGCTTTTGTGCTTTTCCACTGCTGGTACCGCATGGTATAGGGTCGGAACGGTTCAGTACGGTACGGTATAGGTTTGCTTTTCCACTGCATTGAACCGAACAGTATGGTACGGTACGGCTCTGAAAAAAACAGTACCTACTCGATTGTGGTTCCAACAGGTACCAAACTGGTACCATATCCCACAATCCTTTGCATGCAGTCACTACTAGCCACTGATTGGTCAGAGAATCCCACCCACCCCGTTGTTATCCCACCCACTTAACTTTAGTACTACTTTAGTGGAAAAGCAAACCTATACCGTACCGTACCGAACCGTTCCGACACTATACCATGCAGCAGTGGAAAAGCAAACCGGGCCAAGCAGGGCCGAGTAGAGCCGAGCCGGTACTTGCAGTGGAAAAGTGCCAATAGGCCTCTACAGATGCATTTGTCCCCTTTAGCCATTAGACGATGCTGTACATATAACACGTATTTGATCTGCAGAACCAAGTTGGGGAGAAAATCAAAAGAAAAAATAAAATAAAATAAAAAATAAATTAAAAAAAAGAAAAAAAATAAATCTAGATGCGCTGGGGCTGCTGGAGCTTCCACAATTCCCTTCATCTACCAAAGAGCAGCCATAGCTCTGGACAGCTAATGTCAGGCTGTCCATTAGTCAAGGACATCATGAGGCTATGAAGGGCTTTGTAGATCTTAGCAGGTACAAAAATGTATTACAATTTAAATTTACAAATCTGTACAGCATGACCAGGCAAATATTGAATTTTTTGTCCTTATCTGAGGGATAGCAGACTAAGCTTATAACGCATCCAGCAAGCTCCAGGTGACTTCTGTGCTAACTCCTGCAGACACCTTCTAAGTGCTAAAACAAATGTCTAGTGAAGCTCTAAAAATGTCTGTTGGATAGAATGCTCTTCAGACAACTGATTAAAGGCAATGATGAAAACAAGAAAAGCGCCCATACATGACCAAATGTCTGTGGACACCTGACCATCCAACCTACACCCATCCCAACAAATGTCTGGAGAAGCTCTACAAATGCCCACTGGACAGAATGCTCTTAAGACAACTGGTTAGAGGCAGAGATAAAAAATAAATACATTAAAATAATTAAAAAAAACAACCATACACTACATGACCAAATGTCTTTGGACACTTGCCTATCCCACCGATATCCATCCCAAATAAATGTCTAGTGAAGCTTTAATAATGTCAACTGGACAGAACACTCTTCAGACTTGTGCTTTGGAGCCCTGGTGTCCAATCTGTGGCTCTTTGACATTTGAAGTGCGGCCCTTGGTCCCCAGCAGACAGAGGGAACACTGATTTGTAAAGGGTCTCTTAATATTAGCAAAGTCGAGTGGTATCATACATGTCCACAACCAGTCTTCAACTGACTCCTATAGCATCTCTAACCACTCCTCTAGGACAATCTCTGGCCATTTCCTCTAGCAAGTCTTTAGCCTGTGACATTTTCCTGTAGCATAACATGTAATAAAATCTATATGGGGGCCGCATTTGAGACCCCTTTACCTTGCAAGTTGGCAACTACTGGATTAGGGCCGATGACAAAGGAGAAAAAACAAAAGCCCCCATATACTACACGACTAAATGTCTGTGGATACCGGACTATACAACCTATGCCCATTCCAACAAATGTCTGGTAAAGCTCTATAAATGCCTACTATATATGTGGACAGATCTCCAGAATCTAAGAGAAAGCATGATCTCCCTTGTAAGGCGAGGCAGAGCTACCTACGCAGGGAAGTACTAGAATCAAATACGCAGGTAGAAAAGCCATCTACAAAAAGGGGAATACTAGAACCAGGCAGGAGAGAATAGAGATGCATGGAAACATTAGGGATGCACCCCGTACATAGCACACCCCTAAACTTTGCACTCCTGGAAGTGCACCCTGTACACAGCACGCCCCTAAACCTTGCACTCCTGGAAGTGCACCCTGTACACAGCACGCCTCTAAACCTTGCACTCCTGGAAGTGCACTCTGTACACAGCACGCCCCTAAACCTTGCACTCCTGGAAGTGCACTCTGTACACAGCACGCCCCTAAACCTTGCACTCCTGGAAGTGCACTCTGTACACAGCACGCCCCTAAACCTTGCACTCCTGAACTCTGCACTCTGTATGTAGCGTACTCCCGAATACTGCACTCTGTACGTAGTAGGGCTGCACGATATTGGGGAAAAAAAGTACATTGCGATATTTGGTTTTTAACGATATATATCGCGATATTTCTCCCGGACAGTCTCCGGAGGAGGGATCAGTGAGCAGAGCTCAGCTCTCCGCCAGGGGATCTGCCACACTTGTAGAACTTCTCCTGCCCAGACAGCCCGAGCCTTGTGTTGGAGCCGGAGTGTAGAGGAAACGAGCTGAGTGAAGTGTCCCAGCAGTAGTACGGTAGCAGCCTTTGTCCCCCAGTGCTCCTCCGCCATGCTCCGGACATCTCTCCCCCTCTCCTGCTGCTTTGCACTGTAGCGCTCTGCAGCCTCTCCGCCGCCATGCAATCCGCCATGCAATCCAGCTCTGCCTCTTAGTCTCCAGCCGACCATTACTCCGCCCATTGTCTCTCCACAATCTATTTACAAAACATTACAGCCTGATCCCGCCCCCGATGCAGCCAGGAGAGACGATGGGCGGAGCAGGGCAGAGTAATGGTCGGCTGGATACTAGAGGCAGAGCTGGAAGGGCTGGATTGCATCGGGCTGGAGGGGCGGAGTTCCGATCACACCCGAAAGCAAAACGGATGTGTCGGCTGCCAGCACTGTGAGTCCTCCTCCTCCCCCCGAGTCCCGACTTCTCCCTGCCTCCCTGCCTATGCTAAATATCGCGTCTTCGGCAATATGAATATCGCTCACGCCCGCAGAACGATAGTCGATATCACATCGACTATCATTCAGCCCTAATACGTAGCGCAGTCCCGAACACTGCACTCTATACGTAGCGCAGTCCCAAACACTGCACTCTATACTTAGCCCACTCCCGAACTCTGCACTCTATACGTAGAGCACTCCCGAACTCTGCACGTGGCCCACTCCCGAGCTCTGCACTCTGTAGATAACACACTCCTCAGATACAATCGCCCCTTTGAAGGCAGCCATACTGCTGCTGCGGCCCACAATGAAATGGAGTTTGACTCACTATAGAATATGAAAGTAATTTAGAAATTAAAATGGGATCCCTGGTAACAGTCACTGCAGGTGTGCAAACCTGAAATCTCAAACACAGACATCTCACCACCCAATGAATAAAAGCAATCCATAGGCAGATTAACTCTCCAGCAACCACCAAAAACTCAATAATGACTTGTGGTTGGGTTGACCCTAAGTCAGAAGAACAGAAAAGATTGCCTCTCGCCTTTCTTTCCACAGCCTAAAGAGTGTCACAAACGTTGGGGACAAGTCCAAGACCCCTCTGCCGTCTGGCATTATTTTTCTCTTGGTCTTAGACTATTTTCTTTGGGAGGCTCTGCCAATTCACCCTGCAGGCCTGGGGTTTAATCAGCATCGCATAAAGTTTAACACATGCTCAGAAACATGCACCAGATTGGAAATTGTGGCCCCCGGGGAGGCTGTGTGTAAGAAAGCATACCATCCACCGCCTGACCAATTATCTCTCAACTTTGGCTGAACCGTCGGACATGTCAACACGCCGACGCTGCCAACGGGGATGTGGGGGGAGAGGTCCTTAGGATGGAGAGGTTGTAAATGAGAGATTCACCAGTTTGATTAAACATGGATTTGTTCCCAAAGAGAGGTGCCAGGGAGTCGGCCAGGCAAGAGTGGCTGGGTGGTAAGAGTTATAAACTGAAGGTCATCAGGGTGGCAGAGACCTTTCATGTCAATATCGGAATGAAGTCATAGAAAGCCCAGGGCAATAGTAGTCATCGCAAAGCAGCAGCGTTCCTGTTACTCAGCTGTGTGTCTGGGACACAGAGATGGAGAACCAGATAGTGGACAGTGCTGGAACATTAGGAGAGAGCTGTAATTTATCACTGCCGTATATGCTGCCATGGTGATTTAATAGCCACAAGATCCGACAGTTTACCTTATCAGACCCACTAAAAACCACCACAGTGCAGCTGTAGGCAAAAATAAAATCAATCAGAACTGTTTCAGCTGTCCAAGAAACATTTTCAACTATGCTAAAGTCAGAATGGACACTTAGTTTTCCTTAAAGATGATCTACAAAATAACAGTAACCCCCTCTATAACTGATCATTGACTTAAGGTGGTTGTACACCTCAGACATAATATACGAACAAAGCATATCCCTCTGTAGTGTGTACTTGTCTCAATACAGAGTATTAAGTGTCATTTCTGTCTGCTGCCTCCTACCTCTGCTATTAGCATTAGTCACTTCTGACAATTTTTCTGACACCAAGTGAAAAAGAAAGGTGACAGGGGATGTAGCTCCAGCACACAGCCTGTGATTGACAGCCTCAGCTCTGTTCCTGTGCGCTTTGTGAAGCGGGGTGTGCTTCTTCTCTCCATTCAACTGTCAGAGCTCTCTACACTGAGATCTGCAATGTATAATTTCAGCTCTCCGCCACTGTTTTCTGAAAGCTCAGATAAGCTGTATAAATCCTGGACTTTGAATGGAAGTAGAGAAGACTGAAGATAAATAGGTATAACTTATGTAGGAGGACTTGTTACGTGTCTGTGTACCACCTGAGGACATTCCCTTCACTGGGTATATCTAAGGCTTCACAACCACATTATATGATCACTTTGTTAGGGCAGACAGTGTGTGCCCATCTAGTTTGCAACTGAATGAGATCTGACAGCACAGCACAGACAGGGTTAATTACGATACACATACCTTCTACATTATACAGAAGAGGAAAGCGAGGTAGGATTTTTCAGCAAGTCAAAAGGTAAGCAGCAATTTGTAAATATTTTTAAAGCTGAATTCCAGGTACGTATTTTATTGCATAGCTACACTGATCAAGCTTGGACCAATGTAACCATGCAAACCATTTTCGAATGTCAACTAAAGCAGTCCACAGATTATGCACATTTCCTTCCTTCACCACGGGTGGAAGGAAAGAAAAAAACTTGATTTTTATCTTACCGTAAAATCCTTTTCTCTGATGTTAATTGATGGACACAGCTCCATATCTTCTTGATCTTTGGGTTTATGCTGCCCCCTACAGGAGTAGGACACTAGGCGGAAAAAAGTTTGACTACGCCTATAGGGCAGTCCCAAGGGGGTATACTTCCACTTCCTACTATAGGTCTTCAGTTTTGTAACAAGCAGTGTCATAAGAACATATAACCCAATTCAATAGAGGGGCGGGTGCTGTGTCCGTCAATGAGCATCAGAGAAAAGGATTTTGCGGTAAGACAAAAATCCAGTTTACTTTTTCGTTCACGGACGGACACAGCTCCATATCTTTTTACCCTTGGGATGTCCCAAAGCAGTGTCAACATGAGAAGTGGGAAGAACACAGCAATAAACACTTCCCAAAGGTTAAACGTAGCCAACCAGGTAAAACAGGAGCTCAACCAGGAACAACTGGAGCTCACCTGACAAAAAACATACACCCTCAAAGAGGACTAATCCTCCTCAACAGCGGCCTGCAAAACCTTGCGGCCAAAGGCAGCGATCGCAGAGGCCAACACATCCACCTTATAAAATTTCTTGAAAGTGTGCACGGACGACCAGATGTCTGGCTTGCAAACCTGCACCACTGATGCCTGATGACGGAAGGCCCAAGAGGCACTAAGCGCCCTTGTAAAATGCGCCTTAACAGGGAAATGAGGATCATGACCCTTAATGGAGTAGGCCTGCACCACCGTCTGCCTGATCCATCAGAAAATGGTCGCAGCAGACGCTGCCAGCCCCTTACGGGGTCCATCCGTAAGGATTAATAGGGAATCTGATTGCCAGAATGACTCACTCACCACCAGGTACACCCTGATCACCCGAACCACATCCAAAGAATGCAAGGCAATCTCTTTAGGGTACTTAGGCTTAGGACACAAGAATGGCAACACAATGTCTTCATTTAAATGGAAACCAGAAAGAACCTTAGGAAGGAACGACTGGCAGGGACGAAGCACCACTTTGTCTCTGTGAACCACAAGGTAGGGTGAACGACAAGACAATGCAGCCAACTCTGACACCCTGTAAGCAGAAGTAATAGCCACCAAGAAAGCTACCTTCTGTGGCAAAGTAAGCAGAGAAATCTGACGAATATTTTAAAAAGGCGGTTTTTGAAGAACCGACAGCACCAAATTGAGGTCTCACTGGAGGTAACTGAGACCTCACTAGGGAAGCCAGGTGGCGGAACCCCCTGAACAGAGGTAAGAACCAAGGAATTTGTGGCCAACAGGCGCTGAAAGAAAATCTCCAGGACCGAAATGTGGCCTTTGATGGTACCCAAGGCCAAACACTGATCTACACTTCTTTGGAGAAACACCAAGACATGAAACAAAAAAAGGACTGGGGAAAACCCCCCAAGACGCACACCACGTAATGTATGTCTTCCTAACTCGATGATGAATCTTCCTGGAAGTAGATTTTCTAGCCTTTAACAGCGTAAGAATCACCGATTCAGACACCCCTCTATCCTTTAGCACCTGGCTTTCAATAGCCAAGCCGCTAAAGCCAGCGTCTGTAAAGCAGGATGGAAAATCAGCTCTTGAGCTAAAAGATCTTCTCTGAGAGGGAGCCTCCAAGGGACATAAGCGACAAGCCGTACCAGGTCTGCGTACCAAGACCTGCGAGGCCAGTCCGGGGCCACTAGGATGACCGGAATCGCTTCTGCCTCGTTTCCTCCCTGATCTAACGTCTGCCGACTGAGGTAGTCCGTCCTCCAATTTTCCACCCCTGGAATATGAACAGCAGAGATGGCTGGACCAAAAAGTTCTGCCCACCTTATAATGCCACGCTACCTTCTAGGCTGCTAGGGCACTTTTGGTGCCCCCTTGATGATTGACATATGCCATGGCTGTGGCATGGTCTGACTGAATCCTACTGGGCGCCCCTGCAGACAATCCGTCCATTGGGTTAGGCAAAGCCTGATCGCCCGAATTTCCAGGTTATTGATCGGCAGGCCAGACAAAAATTCCATTTAAAAAGGGAAAAAATGCTAGGACCAGAGATCCCAGCATGGAACTAGGTCCTTAATTCTGACTAGGCAGAAAAAAAACTGAAGACCTATAGCAGGAAGTGGGAGTATACCCCCTGGGACTGCCCTATAGGCGTAGTCAAACTTTTTTCTGCCTAGTGTCCTACTCCTGTGGAGGACAGCATAAACCCAAGGGTCAAGAAGATATGGAGCTGTGTCCGTCAATGAACGAAAGAGAAAATAGGATTTTTGTACTTACCGTAAAATCCATTTCCCTGAGTTCATTGACGGACACAGCACTCCATAAATCATAACTAGTGGGTAATATTGCCTCCTCCAGGAGTAGGATTAGGCAAAACAAAAAACACCTGACTACACCCATGGGTCATCCACAGCTGGTATATAACCCCCCTCTCTGCTCTAGGTAAACAGTTTAGTAACAAGCAGTATTAGAAGTATTAGAACTCCATAGAGGGGTGGGTGCTGTGTCCGTCAATGAACTTAGAGAAATTGATTTTTCGGTAAGTACAAAAATCCCATTTTCTCTATCGTTCATCGATGAGAACACAGCGCTCCATAAATCATAACTAGTGAGAGGTCCAAAAGCAGTGGCAAAAGGAAAATGAGGGGTGGGGAAAAATAACCTAAGGCTAAACATAAGAGCCCTTAACCAGGACACAAGTGCCTTAACCGGGTCACAGGAGCCCCGTCTGAAAAATAAAAGTTTAAAGAAAAAACACCCCACAAGAAGAAACAGCCCCTCTTAAACAGCAGCCTGCAACACTTTGCAGCCAAAAGAAGCATCCGCAAATGCCAAAGTATCTACCTTATAGAATTTTGTGAAGGTATGCACCGACAACCAAGCGGCCGCCTTGCAAACTTGCGATATTGAAGCCTGACGACGGAAGGCCCAAGAAGCACTCAGCGCCCAAGTAGAATGCGCAGTGACAGGGAAAAGTGGGACCTGACCTTTAATGGAATAGGCCTGAGTCACCGTCTGTCTGAGCCATCTGGAGATGGTAGCCGAAGGAGGAAAGGACTCAGCACATAGTTACATAGTAGTTGATGTTGAATAAAGGCAACAGTCCATCCAGTTCAACCCGTGTAGGTGTGTGTGGACACAATCATCTCACATACCCCTGAATGTTATGATCCTTGAGATGTACGTCCAAGAGTCTTTTAAAAATAGCCATACTCCCTGCAGTTACTACCACTTGTGGTATAGAATTCCACAGTCTTGTAGCCCCAACATTAAAGAACCCCCTGCGCTGCCTAAGGTTAAATCTCTTCTCCTCTAATCGCATTGTATGGCTACGTGTTCTCATGCATTTGTTGCGACTGAACAGTTTTTTTTCTACGCTGAGATCACCGTTGAGGTACTTTTATATCACTATCATGTCCCCTCTTAGGCGTCTCCTTTCCAGAGAGCATAAATCAAGCACTTGTAAGCGCTCTTTATAATTAAGGTCCTCCAATCCCCTAATCCGTTTAGTTGCTCTCCTATGGACTCTCTCCAGCTCCAACACATCCCTTCTGAGGACTGGCGACCAGAACTGGACAGAATATTCCAGATGCGGTCGGACCAGTGATTTATAAAGTGGTAGGATTAGAGATTTGTCTCTGGAATTCATCACCTTCCTTATGCAAGCATATATTCTGCCGGCTTTGGCAGCTGCAGCTTGACATTGCATACTATTACTAAGTATATCTTCCACTAAGACTCCCAGATCTTTCTCCATTTTTGGTCCCCCCCCCCCCCCCCAAAGCGTATTGGGCGTTTATGTTTTTAGTCCCCAAGTGCAATACCTTACACTTCTCCACATTAAACCTCATTTGCCATGTCGTTGCCCACTCTGTTATTTTGTTCAGGTCATTCTGTAAGATTTCTGCCTCACTATGTGAAGTTATTGCCCTACTTAATTTTCTGTCATCTGTAAAAACTGGGATCGAGCTACTGATCCCGTCTTCAATGCTATTTATGAATAAATTGAACAAAATTGGTCCCAGGACTGAGCCTTGGGGGACCCCACTTACCACCCCAGACCAGTCCGAGTATGCGTTATTTATTACCACCCTTTGGACACGCCCCTTTAACCAGTTTTGTATCCAAGAGCAAACCTTGTGGTCGATGCCTGCAGACCTTATTTTATAAATTAAGTGTTTGTGGGGAACTGTATCGAACGTCTTAGCAAAATCCAGGTACACCACATCCACAGGTCTCCCCCTAACTAGCTCACAGCTTACCTCCTTGTAGAATGTTAACAGATTGGTTTGACAAGAAGGCCCCTTTGTAAACCCGTGCTGATTACTGCTGATGATGATGTTCTCTTTAACAAACTCTTGGATATAGTCCCTTATCATCCCTTCCAGAAGTTTACATACTATTGACGTCAGGCTGATCGGCCTATAATTTCCGGGTACATGCCTCTGCCCTTATTTCAATATAGATGCCAGATAGGTATGCAAGGCAAATTCCTTGGGATGAGCTCACTTGGGACAGATTAAAACTGATTACCTAGAGCAGAGAGGGGGGTTATACACCAGCTGAGGATGGCCCATGGGCGTAGCCAGGTGTTTTTTGCTCTGCTTAGTCCTACTCCTGGAGGAGGCAATATAACCCACTAGTTATGATTTATGGAGTGCTGTGTCCATCGAACGAAAGAGAAATGCTTGATTCCCCCATCAACATGGATTGTGTCTCACACAGCGCTATTGCAGAATACAATGACCACTGCTGGTAGCTATAGACACCAGAAGTGATCACATGAAAAATCCATCAAGCTGGATGTACTGAGGTTTATTAATGGATCAAATGGAGTACAATCAGAATGCCCATAAACAGATTGGATCCTGGCCGGTCCCTGCTGAACCGGTCACGATTTGATCCATCTATAGCTGGCTTAAGTGCTAACCCTGCACAGACCAGGGACAGTTGAAGCACTAATTTAGATCGAAGGTAATTTCATTTATACCATGACTGTGTTTGCAACAATTTTTTTTCTACTGACTATAAGAACAACCTAAGTGGTGCTCTATGGGCATAAAGTTGACCCTACTTACACCCTAAGGGCTTGTTTACATCTGAGGCTATCGGGGGGGTGGAAAAAACTTACTACTCCTGAGTGCTAGCCACTTTAGCTGCAAGGGCAGCAGGCACGGAATGTACGCATTCTGCAGCCATGATGCTTTGCGACTACAGCAGAAATGATACCCTTCTGTCAATGTGGTCTCTGTCCAAGTACCCTGCACCACGGTGCACTAGTGGGGCAATCAAGGGGTTAAAGCAGGCGCTACAACACCTCCTCACCGCCTGGCAAATGTTCTCGTTAGAGCCATCCATACGCAGATCGCTCTTCAGAGGTCTATACAAATGTGAACAAGACCCTAAAGCAGTAAATGAGAGATCCTGTCATGTGCCTAATAACACCGATGCATCAATTTATAACTCAAATGACAACTTAAGGCCCCTTTACACACTTGTGCGACTTGGGACTGCAAAGTTGCATGACAAGTTGTGCCCCATGATTTCCAATGAGTCCCATTCATATTTGTGTGACTTCAAAGTAGTCCCTGTACTACTTTGGTCCGACTTTGATGCGACTTGAGGTCCATAGACCTCAAGATTATGCAGGCATTGCTTCAAGACGTGTCAAAGTCGTGCAGCAATGTCGCCCGACTTTCAGGTCGTACAAGTGTGAAAGGGGCCTTAAGGAGAAACCTGTATAAAGCACAGGATTATGAGCTTTCTAAGTGGGACAGGTACCAATACTTTCAGCACATAATGTAAGTACTGGCTCGGTAGTTTAGCATTTGGTGTTAAGTAAAGTTGGTCATATACCAAAAGTTTGTGTTTTCCTTCTGCCTGCAGATTTCCCCATCCACGTAATACAGCACGAATGGACACATCTCCCGCTGTGCCTATTGTATTTTGGGATTGCCTGCTGTCAAAATACCCAGCTATGATAGCATGCAGCTGCTTTTCAGCCAATCATTTTCCACCCGGCTCCTTCGAGTTTTCTATTGAGGGACATTTTTATATATTATATACACCCTACACCATGGCTTCCTCCCATGGGGTCTAGGCGAAGGTGACATCATGATCCTGGAAAGGCTGAAGGGCCCATTTACACCATTGTGTGTTGGGCCCAATGCAATCACAAGTCGAAATCCATTGTTTCCAACAGGTTCAGTTTACACCAACATGTTGCGTTGATGCATAGACCGTAAAAATGGAACATGCTCCATTTAAACGCAGTGCAATGTCATACAAAATGCAATGTCCTACAATGCATCACAGCGAGCTGCAATGCCCCCTGAGGAAAGAAAAACGTACATTGGCTCCTGTTGGGAAGAGAGAAACTTTCACATCAATGCTACATTTTTAACCACTTCCATACCTGGCCATTTCTGGCACTCCGCTCCTACATGTAAAAATCATCATTTTTTTTGCTAGAAAATTACTAAGAACCCCCAAACATATATATATATATATTTTTTTTTTTTAGCACAGACCCCAGGGAATAAAATGGCGGTCATTGAAACTTTTTATGTCACACAGTATTTGCATAGAAATTTTTCAAATGCTTTTTTATTTTTTTTTTTAAAGTTTTATGAATAAAAAAACAAAACACTAAAGTTAGCCAAATTTTTTTGTACAATTTCAAGGATGATGTTAGGCTGAGTAAATAAATACCCAACATGTCACACTTTAAAATTCCGCACACTCGTGGAAGGACGCCAAACCTCAGTACTTAAAAATCTCCATAGGCAACACTTTAAAATTTTGGACAGGTTACCAGTTTAGAGATACAGAGGAGGTATTGGGCCTAGAATTGTTGCTTTCACTCCAACTTTGCGGCGATACCTCAAATGTATGGATTGAACGCCGTTTACATACGTGATTGCGACGTATGTGTGTGTTCGCTCCTGTGTGCTAGCATGCTGGGACGGGGGCACTTCAAATTATTATTTTTTTTTTTTTTTTATTGTTTATTTTATTTTTTTACTTTTTTGATCACTTTTATTCCTATTAAAAGGAATGTAAACACCCTTTTAATAGGAATAATGCATGACAGGTCCTCTTTATGGAGAGATCTGGGGTCAATAAGACGTCAGATCTTTCCTACAGGCTGGAAAGTCTGAAATCATCTTGTACTCGG
Source organism: Pelophylax lessonae (assembly GCF_965119305.1). Lineage (NCBI taxonomy): Eukaryota > Metazoa > Chordata > Amphibia > Anura > Ranidae > Pelophylax > Pelophylax lessonae. The sequence continues at coordinate 854,551,520 of NC_138768.1, forward strand.
CAGTCTCTATGGTGACACTTTCACCACCGGGGGATTTCTTTGGGTAGCGGGAGGGGATGTCCCCCTCCCGCCACCTGTAAGAATGATCAAGTGGCTGAACAGTGGCTATGATTGTTCTTACGGTGCAGGGAATCGCCAGCTAAAAAACCTACCGTTAGTTCACCGGTAACAGTACTTTCTTCCGAGCCTTCCAGGATGGCCCAACAGTGAGAGATGACAGGCTCCTCCCTACCGGAAACACAATCAATTAAGATTAGTTAAAAGGCCCCACCTTTCCCTCTGGCCCTCAGTTGTAATAGAGTATCTTCCACAACCAATTCCGAGGGAAATGTTCTAACAATTTTATAGGTACTTATCACCTACATCTTTGCACAATATCATACACCCTTTTAAGAAGGGCGGGTAGGCGGGCCGTCCTGGAAGGCTCGGAAGAAAGTACCGTTACCGGTGAACTAATGGTAGGTTTTCTCTCCTCCTCTTCCAGGACGGCCCAACAGTGAGAGGATAATAGAGATCCTTTTTGCCTACCTTAGGGTGGGACCACTGCCCGCAAGACTTTTCGGCCAAAGGCTAGGTCTTGTTGAGACAGTATTTCAAAACGGTAATGCTTCAGGAAGGTGTCATGACTAGACCAGGTGGGTGCAGTGCGGATTTGTTCCCATGAAGCTCCGGCCTTCTCAGCCCATGATGTGGCAATGGTTCTTGTTGGATGCGCTTTTACTTTGGTTGGAGCAGGCAGACCTGATAACTCATAAGAGGTGGTAATTGCTTGTCTAATCCACCTGGCTAGTGAAGACTTAGAGGCCTGTAATCCCTTCCTAGGCCCGGAATGAAGGACTAGGAGGTGGTTTGATCTCCTGAAGGTTTTTGTTCTATTGACGTGAGCTCTTCTCACGTCAATACAGTAGAATTCCCATTCCTTGTTTTTTGGTTTGTCACAGAAAGAAGGTAGATTTATCTCCTGAGTCCTATGGAAAGAGGATGCTACCTTGGGTAGATATAAAGGGTCTGGTTTGAGGACTATCCTATCTGGGAAGACCAACATAAAAGGTTCTTTAATAGAAAGAGCCTGTAGATCACCTATTCTTCTGGCTGTGGTGATAGCGAACAAAAAAGCTATTTTTAAAGACAGAAACTTAAATTAAATTTCCTTTATAGGTTCAAAGGGGTCCTTAGATAATGCCTCTAAGACCCTGTTTAGGTCCCAAGGAGGGAACCTGTTTTTAGTAATAGGAGTAATCCTGCTCCTAGCCAACAAAAATCTTTTAATTAACGCAGGGTTCGACAATCCCCAGGCGCCAGGTCGCATTTGCGACTAGAATTAGCGACCTGGCGCCTGGGGTGCACTGCAGGAGATGTCCTGTCGCTTTGCGCACCCCGCTGAGCAGAGCACGGTCCGCAACGGAATGCAGACCGTGTGAAAGGGGCCTTACTTTAAAAATTGCATTTTGTAATCTCCTTGCAATGTGTTGATCTTTTGTTTTGCATTATTAATTCCTTATTCACAATAAGAATCTTTTATGGAAAAAAATAAAATAAATTATTATTTTTCATCATCTCCCTGCCCTGCCATGCCACACAGCCGATGGCCCCTTTCACACTGGCTTTCTGATCAGGTCCGCCTGTCAGTTTTTCAGGCGGACCTGATCGGACCCCTTCAGTTTCTATGGAGTGGCAAGCCGCCGCCATCCGATCCTGTCCGCCAAAAACAGACGGATGGTGGTTCTATTTACTATACGTCCAGTGAATCGGATTGGATGGCATCGGATGGAGACGGTCCGTTTCCATCTGATTGCCCCATAGAGAAGAATGGGCTGCGTCTGCATAGCAGAGCGGACAGGACCTGTCATCTGCCTGCTCAGCGGGGATCAGCAGAGAGATCCCCACTGAGCATGCGGATTCTGCTTAGCGTAGGCGCCCGTATGAAAAGGGCCTAACGTGGCATATGTTACTCTTGCTCACTGGATCTCCTATCGCCGCCAACCTTGCTGCACTGTTTAAATTTAAGATCGGTTATTTTCGTCATTGAAAATAAAGCTTTGTTGTTTAAAAAAAAAAAAAACTGGCTCCTAACTGTTTTTAGCTGGCTCCTAGATTCCAAACAAATTTGTCAAGCCCTGAATTAACGGCTCTTTTGCCAGACTGGTGTCCAAAAAAACAAAAGAGCCACTATCTGTACCCTAAGGGTGTTAACCGCCACACCCTTATCTACTCCATCTTGCAAAAAATTCAGAATAATTGGAGTAGAGGTAGAGGCAAAATCCTTTTGCCTCTGCCAGGCACAGATTGTTTTCCATATTTTAAGGTAAATTTTTCTAGTGACTGGTTTCCTACTCAGTAAGAGGGTATCCACCACTCTGTCCCTTTGCTTTAAGCAATTGGCGTTCAGTAACCAGACTGTCAGTTGGAAGAATCCTGGATTCTGACACTGTACTGGTCCCCGAGACAGAAGGTCTGGAGAGACTGGGAGATGCCACGGGCAAGCCGCGGACATTGTTTTAGGGAGTGGGAATCATGGTCTTTTGGGCCACCAGGGAGCAGACCGGATTAGTTTTGGCCCCTGAAATCTGCTCAACTTCTGGAGGACTCTGGGAATCTGCATCAGAGGGGGGGAAGGCATTGGCCAACTTGTACTGCCATTGTTGGGCTAGAACTCCCAGCCCAACCATTTCTTTTGTCCTGGTTATGGGGAAGGAGTTCTTCACCTTTCTGTTCTGGGGTGTTCTCTCACCCCAATTCCCTTGGGCTTGCACCCCTTCTGGGTGGGGTCCCCCGCTTCTTGCTAGGTTGTTTTGGTTGGACCACCACTCCAGCGAGTTCTGGACCTGTGGAGTGAGGGTGAGTGTCTCGTTTAAAGAATCTATTCTTTTGTCCCAATAGTACAGGTGGAAGAATAGTAGTTCTTTTGCGTGTAATTGAGCCCACATAGTGGCTGGGATGCTTCCTAGCTTCCTCAGGTTTACTATCCGGCGATATTTTCCTGAGGGTTTTGCTACCACTAAGACATGGGAAAAAAACCCTTGGAACCACTGGCCCTTTGGTACTGGGCCAATTACCAGTAATTCTGCCGGTTCCTGAATCCCTGGAAGCAGAAGTAGTTGTCCTTTTGCAGTTCCCTTGGGGACATGTGTAAGGATTACTGTTGGAGGGGGTATTAATGCAGCTTCTAGTCGGTAGCCTATTTTTAGGATGCTGTGGGTATATAGAGGGACTGTCATTTCTTCCCTGCTGGGAGGAAACTGATTCAGTCTGCCCCCTACTTTGATTTTGGAGTCATTTTTTGTCCCTTGCGGTTGAGGTGGAAGAGGAAAGATAACTGTTTTTTGATTTTTCCTTCCTGAAATTCCAGGTTTTGTAGGTTCCCTTCACCTACTTTGCTGCTTATTATCCCGGGGGCCACGAAAAAATGTTCTACTAGTCTCTTTAGGCTTTGTGGGAAATGCATTTCCTTTTTCTGATGATCTGTAAAGGACTTTCGTCAAGCCCTGAACCAAACAGGAGGGACCCCTCAAATGGAAGACCGGAAAGCTTGGTTTTGGACGTGAGGTCTCCTTCCCATTTCTTAAGCCAAATGGCTCTTCTGGCTGAATTCCCTGTTTTTGCAGAAGCTTCTACAGATTCTAGTGCAGTGTCTGCCAGATAGGCCACTGCCTTGGTTATCACCGACAGGGAATCTTGGATGTCCTGTGTTTTTGTCTGGAAAATATTTTTATTCAGTTTTTCAATCCAGGAAAAAGCATTTCTTGCCACGCAAGAGGCAGTTAGATCTGAAGCCATTGCAACTGCATTGGCGTCCCAAGCTTTCCCCAGTAATGTCTCTGCTTTTCGGTTCATAGCATCCTTGATACTACCCGCATCCAAAAAGGAGAGATCTGACTTTTTGGAGACTCGTGCGAGCAGGGCATATAGTTTTGGTCTTTTTAGGAATTTGCTTGAATCCTCTTCCTTAAAGGGGAATCTCCTCTTCCAAGAATTCCCTTTATTTAACCTGTTTTCAGGTAATTGCCATTGTTGAAGGATCAGATTCTTCAAAGAATGGTGAATATGAAAAACTCTAGAAGGGCTTTTCCCTATCCCCTTATAGAGTTTATCTTGTGCCGTAATTTCTTTAGGCAAATCAGGAATCTCCTCTGAAGCATATATGGCCTGAAGGAGACCCTGCATATTCTCTAATCCAAACAGATTTTTTGCTGACTCTACCTCCTCAGAGGTATCCGAGTCCCTATTTCCCTCAACTTCTGAACAAGACGGGAAAATTGAGCGGTTATCTTCTGGAAACAGTCTATCCTCTTCTGTGACCTGTGCTGGGGGAAGACTTTATATAACAGGTGTAGTGCCTGAAGGTCCTGCTCTAAGCAGAGGGCTTTCTTGATACGAGGTCCCTTCCATTGAGGAAGGGTCTACTGGTTTCACTCTAGCAGATAGACCGAACTGTCATCATAGTAGACAGCATTTCGTCTTGCATACTCTTAAAGAAGTCTTTTATGAACTCTGAAGTTTCCCTTCCTGATAGTTTATGAATGCATTTATAGCAGAAGGGTTTAGTGTGGGAACTGGGCAACTTCTCTGAACAATAGCCACACTTATTATGGACAGCAGGCCCTTGTAATGCCGGGATAGATGTAGCTTCTTGTGAACCGCTCTGGGACTCTTGAAGACAGGATACAAAGACAGTATAAGTATCGCTATAACATGAGGACCATAGAGAGAACATAGTACGTTCGACTAAGGTCAGGGAAATGACACAAGTTCCAGGTACATTTCATGTCGGTAACCAGCAGACTTCTTTTGCATAGCCCAGTAAGGATACATGTTCAGCACTTACCCTGTTCCAACCTGGGTTTGGCTGCTGACAGCTGGAGCTGTCTCTCCTCCTCCTTCCCCGGAGGATGAGTCGTGGAGGACTTCATTTCCATAGCAGGGATCCGAGCTCCGATAGCCTTAGATTCTGCTTTACCGCTAACGAGCGGCTCCGGCGTCTCCTCCATGTTCCTCTTCTTCCCCATGTCGCGCCCGTCTGACGTTGCGCCAGAATTTCCGGTTTGAAGGCTAGGCTTGGAGCGCCCACCCGGCAGGAAATTCAAATGTTCTGTGGAGGAGAGCTGCTGGTGCCGGAAACAAGACCTGGAAACACAATCACAGGTGACCGAGGGCTTGTTCTGTGGGCGACCTGTGAGTTCCCCGGAGGGGAGGGCAGGAACTGCTCCGCTCGTAGGGTCCCCCAAGGGGAACCCATGGCGTTCTGCTGAACCTGGCTCACAGGGTACCTTTCAACTCTAGGAGTCTGCAGGTAAGATCTTAATCAATGTTTCTCTTGTAGGAAGAAACACAATCTAAACTGAGGGCCAGAGGGAAAGGTGGGGCCTTTTAACTAATCTTAATTGATTGTGTTTCTGGTAGGGAGGAGCCTGTCATCTCTCACTGTTGGGCCATCCTGGAAGGGGAGGAGAGAACAAAATGATACCTGAATGATGCCTGCAGCTGCAGACATCATTCAGATATCTCCACTTAAAGCCCAGGATGTCATTTGACATCCAGCGGTAAGGCAGTGGTAAAAATACAATGAAATGTGTTATAAAACAAATGCCAGCGCACACAAACTTATTGTGATACTAAAGATTTAAACAGTCTCAAAGATGTTAACTTACCTGCTCTGTGAAATGGTTTTGCACAGAGCAGCCCGGATCCTCCTCTTCTCGGGTCCCTCGCCGGCACTCCTGGCCCCTCCCTCCTGCCGAGTGCCCCCAGAGCAAGTAGCTTGCTGTGGGGGCACCCGAGCTGCTGCTCTGTGTGTCCATTTAGACTCTGAGTCGTGGCCCGGCCCTGCTCCCTCTCTCTCCTCATTGGCTCACTGACTTCCATTGACAGCCAATGGCGCCCGCTGAGCGTCTCAGCCAATCAGGAGGGAGAGTCCCGGACAGCCGAGTCTCTCGTGCAACATCGCTGGATCGAGGTGGGGCTCAGATAAGTATTAGAGGGGCCGCTGCACACTAAAGGTTTATCATCTTAATGCAGGGAATGCATCAAGATAAAAAAAACTTCTGCCTTTAGAACCACTTAAAGCAAGCTTAATGCTACACATGTGATGCGAATCATACATGAAGACCCCAAATCTCACAAGAAAATTATAAAGTGACACATAGGGGTTGATTTACTAAAGGCAAATAGACTATGTACTTTGGAAAGTGCAGTTTCGCTAAAGCTTAGTACATGAAGTAAAGGTTCACTTTGCAAATAATACCCAATCACATGCAAGGAAAAAAAAAGCAAAAAAAAAAAACAGCATTGCTGCCTGCACATGATTGGATGATGGAAGTCAGCAGAGCTACCCTTTATTTACTAAGCTCTGGAGCAACTGCACTTGCAGAGTGCACAGTCTATCTACCATTAGTAAATCAAGCCAAAGAAGCCAGGGGGTTTCCAGTCACTTCTTACCAACAAGTCAGCGACCAACCGAATAAACCGGTCTAACAGTATGCGTTAAAAACAGGGGTTTAGTTCCACACATTTGCAAATACATGCGTAAGCTGCAGGCCGCGCCAAGGCACCCTGATATCTGCAGACCCCAACTCTACCTTTAAAGAGTCTCCACAATGGGAGCACATGTATTCTGATGGATGGATGGATGGATGGACAGGTGACTGGAGGGAGCCCCCCCCTCCCCTCCTTAAAGGCGCAGGGTCACATTGAAAACCCAGCACATTGCACAATGGCAGCAAAGGTGTCAGTGCGTTGCCTGACCAATATAAACGACAATACAAAAACTCCCACTGTGGAGATTCTTTAACCAGTTAACGACTGCCCGCCACAGTTATACTGCGGCAGGCAGCTGCTCCTGCGCGAACCCCCATAGGTATACGTCGGTTGCGCGCCTGCAGCTAGGGGGCAGCAGCGGGGACTCTGATGCATGGGCCTGGTGGCTCCGATTGCTGCCAGCCACCCGCGATCGCTCCCCGCTGTGAGAGAAGGACGGCCAGCTGTTGTAAACACAGCTGACCATTCTTCTCTCTGGAATGATCACAGAGCGCCTGTGATCCTTCTATATAGGATCACAGGTCTCTATGATCATTTCACAAGCCCCGCCCCCATAGTTAGAAACACAGGTTTACATTTAACCCCTTGATCACCCACTGTGTTAACCCCATCCCTGCCAATGTCATTATTACATTAACAGTGCATATTTTTAGTACTGATCACTGTAGTAATGTCACTGGTACCCCCAAAAGTTTCAAAAATGTCAGTTGGGGTCCGATCTGTCCGCCGCAATGTTGCATCCCCGCAAGAAAATCGCAGATCGCTGCCATTACTAGTGAAAATAAATAAAAATTACATAAATCTTCCCCTAGTTTGTAGAAGCGAAAACGTTTGCACAAACCAATCAAAATACGCTTATTGCGATTTTTTTTTACCAAAAATATGTACCAAAAAATACAAATTGGCCAAAAATCTTCAAACATTTAGAGGTTCACATTTTTTTTCAGGGGGAATGTTATAAAGCATGTGAGTTTTCAGAATTGTCGCTCTTTTTTGGTTTATAGCGCAAAAAATAAAAATCGCAGAGATGATCAAATACCACCAAAAGAAAGCTCTGTTTGTGGGAAAAAAAAAGATGTCAATTTTATTTGGGTATAGCTTCGCACGACCGCGCAATTGTCCGTAAAGTAACGCAGTGCCGAATCGCAAAAAATGGCCTGGTCATTAAGGGGGCAAATCCTTCCGGTCCAGAAGCGGTTAATGGTAGAGTTAGGGTCTGCAGATATCAGGGTGCCCTGCCGTGGCCTGCAGCTTACGCATGCATTTGCAAATGTGTGCAACTAAACCACTGTTTTTAACGCATGCTGTTGGACAGGTTTATTCAGTTGGTCGCTAGCTGGTTGGTAAGCAGTGACTGGAACCCCCCTGGCTTCTTTGACCAGCGTTTGCCCTTCCAGTGCTCCTTATTGTCAAGACCAGTTATAGGTGGGGGAGGTGACCACTTTTTACATAAAAACTTTTTAGTAAATCAACCCCCATAGCGAAGCAGTTGCTGCTTATATGGAAAATAGCAAAAGCCCCTCAGCAAAAAGTACAGCAATGAGCCAAAAAAAAGAATGTGCTAGTAAAACTCAGGTCAAATCAGTTTTTTGGTGGGTATCATTCATCATGATTTACAATGGGCCTAGTGTAGAGACCTGTGTGGCCAATTGTGATTTACAAGTGGTCACCAACCATCCTATGACCAAGCAGAATTTCCACTTGGTCAAATGTTAACGCAGGGAGCCACCGCAACCAGGTTAACTAGTAGCAAAAAGGAGGGGAAGGAGCCAGAGAGACTGTTCCTTAAAATAGGTTGCATAGAGGGATGCTCACAACTGCTATATTCAAAAATGATTAAACTTTATTGAAAAACAGGGCATGACATATCATTCATCGTGCTCCATTACTGGCTGCATGCTTCCTTTAGGCTGGTGAGACTACTGTATAGTAGGGCTGCAACGACGCGTCGACTACGAAAAATCGTCGACATGTGTGAAAGGCGTTGACGCGTCAACACGTGACGTCACACGCCCCCTGGCCGGCCGCAGCGCCGCTTTAAGCATTGCCGGCCGGGTGAAATCCCCCACCCCCCCCCCCCGGGCTCCGTCCACACCGATGTCGGAGACAAGAGGACCATTAATACCTGAGGAGCTGTTCAGGGTGAGCGCTGACCGTCTGCAGCACCCCCGTACTCCGCCACAGCTTCCGCCTGCAACACCTTCGCCATCCTCCCCCATCACCCAGGTACTCAGAGATGTCACATGTGCGGCGCTGCACCGGATGTGTCCCTTCCAAACCCTTCCGACCAGAAACTCAAACCCCCACAATTAAGTTCCGCATAGCAATGGTTGCTTCCACATTCTGGTATTCACATTTTCCATTCCCTGCTATAAAATGGTCAGCCTCATTTGTTTTAAAAACCAAGTGAAAAAAAAGTTTACATTTTTTTTTTTCAGGTTTGCTTTTGTTCGTATTGATAAAGTTGTGGTTGAAGTTTGAAACCAAGATGGCGGTTGGACTGTACTGTGGCGGGTTGTAATGGTCTGTACTAGGTGGGAGGGCTTACTGAGGGGTCTGCACTGGGAGGGGAGGCTTACTAAGTGGTCTGTACTAGGTGGGAGGGCTTACTGTGGGGTCTGCACTGGGAGGGGGGCTTACTAAGTGGTCTGTACTAGGTGGGAGGGCTTACTGAGGGGTCTGGACTGGGAGGGGGGCTTACTAAGTGGTCTGTACTAGGTGGGAGGGCTTACTGAGGGGTCTGCACTGGGAGGGGAGGCTTACTAAGTGGTCTGTACTAGGTGGGAGGGCTTACTGAGGGGTCTGGACTGGGAGGGGGGCTTACTAAGTGGTCTGTACTAGGTGGGAGGGCTTACTGAGGGGTCTGCACTGGGAGGGGAGGCTTACTAAGTGGTCTGTACTAGGTGGGAGGGCTTACTGTGGGGTCTGCACTGGGAGGGGGGCTTACTAAGTGGTCTGTACTAGGTGGGAGGGCTTACTGAGGGGTCTGGACTGGGAGGGGGGTTTACTAAGTGGTCTGTACTAGGTGGGAGGGCTTACTGAGGGGTCTGCACTGGGAGGGGAGGCTTACTAAGTGGTCTGTACTAGGTGGGAGGGCTTACTGAGGGGTCTGGACTGGGAGGGGGGCTTACTAAGTGGTCTGTACTAGGTGGGAGGGCTTAGTGAGGGGTCTGCACTGGGAGGGGAGGCTTACTAAGTGGTCTGTACTAGGTGGGAGGGCTTACTGAGGGGTCTGGACTGGGAGGGGGGCTTACTAAGTGGTCTGTACTAGGTGGGAGGGCTTACTGAGGGGTCTGCACTGGGAGGGGAGGCTTACTAAGTGGTCTGTACTAGGTGGGAGGGCTTACTGAGGGGTCTGGACTGGGAGGGGGGCTTACTAAATGGTCTGTACTAGGTGGGAGGGCTTACTGTGGGGTCTGTACTGGGAGGGGGGCTTACTGAGGGGTCTGTATTAATTACAAGATTTATTAGCTAATCAAAAAAACACCCAATTAAGCAAAAAAAATAAAATAAAAATAATCGTTAGATTAGTCGACTAATCGCAAAAATAATCGATAGATTAGTCGACAGACAAATTAATCGTTAGTTGCAGCCCTACTGTATAGATGAGGACAGTTCTGCAGCTTGCAACTCAAGTCAGCAACGACAGCTCCAATTTCCATTCAGACAGGTTCTCTTTGAAATACTAAGCGCCCATGTAACCTCGTTATATATGTTTGTTGTCTGTCTGCTTAGATGGAGGGAATGTATAGCCCCAATCATGACTGCCCTTCTAAGGTTTCACATTGTGAATATAAATGTAAAATATTAGGAAGAGAAAACCCTATTAAGCAGACAGGAGCTTGGTGAAAGTTGGGGTAAAAGGATACCTGTGAAATAGGATCGGCGGTGGAAATGAGAAGGAGGGGGGGATGGGGATATCACCGACTCGCAAGGAATGCACAATGGTTTCAGAAATCCAGGGTGGAAACATTAGAGGCAAGCAATACCCCACGGAAAGGAATTAAGTATAAAATATACACAGAGTATAAACAGCTTCCATATGAGCCGCTAACCGCATTTCAGAGGCAGAATTTGGGGGCTGGTTAACTCTGTGCAGAGAGCTGCGGGAGAGAATCCATTACCGCCGGGGTCAGGCAGACACTCGAGCGGTTCGCTAAAGTCTGTTTGTGTAAACATTTTCTGGGCCGATGAAGAGAAAGCACGCAGCATATGGAGACGATTCCATATTCCCGGCACACAGCGCAAGGCCACGCCGTGTTATTATAAAACCTCTGATCTGACATGAGAAGAGGATTTGGGTTTCTGAGAACACTTGCAGAGATGAGAATGTCTAGGTGCTCAGCTTAAAGAGGAAGTAAACTCTTCCCCCCCCCCCCCCCCCTGCAAAATAAATGCATAATGTGCTAGTATGCATCGCATACTAGCACATTATGTGACACTTGCCTCCAAACGAAGCCCTCGTCATCCACCCGTTGGCGGCCGCATCCATCTTCTGTCATCTTCCTTCCTGGACTGCAGACTCCGGCTATGCTACTGGCCGGGAGACGCGTGACGTCATTCCCACACATGTGCGTGGGAGCCGCCGGTCACGGCACAGGACTCTAAAGAAAGGGCTCAGGCGGCCGTTTTTTTCAGAGCGCATGCGCCGATTACGTCATCGGCTGCATGAAATGTAAATATCTCCTAAATGGTGCAAGCTTAGGAGATATTTACAGTACCTATAGCTAAGCCTTATTATAGGCTTCTTACCAGAAATCAATAATGGCAATCACAAACACCCTAATTTCAGTGCTATCCTTCACCAGGTAAATTGGCCTCTTACCAAACAAAAGGTAGTAAAACATTTGCAGGTAATTCAAACTCCAAAGATGAAAGCGCTTGTATCTAGAACTTCTTATTAAAGAGGAAGTAAACCCTCCTCTGCAAGTTGTACCTATAGGTAAGCCTATGATAAGGCTTACCTATAGGTACTGTAAATATCTCCTAAACATGTACCATTTAGGAGATATTTACCTTCGATGCATCCAGTGACGTCACTGGCGCATGCGCTATGAAGGAACGGCCGCTCGTGCCGTTCCTTCAGAGCCCCGTGCCGTGACTGTCGGCTCCCACGCGCGTGCGAGGGAGTGACGTCAACGCGGCTCCGGCCAATCAGATGGCCGGATGCCGCGATCCCGGAAGACGGGCACCCGTCATAGAGGTGAGCGGACGGCACGGAGGGGGCTCGTTGTAAGGTAAGTATTTCATAATGAGCTAGTATGCGATGCATACTAGCTCATTATGTATTTCTCTTTCAGGTTGTAAAAAAAAAAAAAAATTTTACCGAGTTTACAACCTCTTTAAAGCAGGTTCCACACCAGATATCTCCAAGGAATGACCCCAAGGTGATCACCGCCATAAAGAAAAAAGAAGCTCCATAGTGTAAAACCGCATAAACTTTTATTAAAAAGAAAGGGAATAAAACTCACAATTTAGAAGTACAATGCATTTGTTGTGTATAAGCCGCTGGCTGGACGGCTCCGCACCTCCGCACTTCCTGATCGCAGTAAGATGACGTCAGTACGCCCTGTCCTTACGCCGTTTCGTCACAGATGACGTTTTCAAAGGTTTCATCTGTGACGAAACGGCATAAGGACACGGCGTACTGACGTCATCTTACTGCGATCAGGAAGTGCGGATGTGCGGAGCCGTCGGCTTATACACAACGAATGCATTGTACTTCTAAATTGTGAGTTTTATTCCCTTTCTTTTTAATAAAAGTTTATGCGGTTTTACACTATGGAGCTTCTTTTTTCTTTATGACGGTGATCACCTTGGGGTCATTCCTTGGAGATATCTGGTGTGGAACCTGCTTCAATAAGAAGTTCTAGATACAAGCGCTTTCATCTTTGGAGTTTGAGTTACCTGCAAATGTTTTACTACCTTTTGTTTGGTAAGAGGCCAATTTACCTGGTGAAGGATAGCACTGAAATTTGGGTGTTTATGTGATTGCCATTATTGATTTCTGGTAAGGAGTACCTATAGGTGTCTTTCTATATGGGATCTTCATTTCCTCTGGGTTTTTTTTGTGCACGCCCATTTTTCCTGTTTTGCAAGCAGCGTATAAGATTGGTGGAGGTTTTACTTTTTTCACCATTTTGAGCACTATTCCTGTTTCAATCACTGGATAACCACATTGGTGTCAATAATCACATTGCACCAAATTTTGTTGGGTTTTACGCTATTGCGTTCTCTTCTTCATATTTTTTCATGACCCAACGATCACATTTCTATCACGAGCCTTCTGGTTCCTGTCTTCTATCAAGTGGATAAGAATTTGGTTTAAAGAACCTGCATTAGTTTTTCACCATTCTGGTAAGCATACATCCATGAGGAGCCTGGTTTGAGAGCCACGGATTGCACCATTTACCATTTATGGACTTTATATGGACTTTATTTGTTCCATTCTAATTGTTTAGCGCGACTTGATTTATATTTTGTTTCACTGGGGTGTGGTCACACTTGAAGTTGCAGCTTTTTTTCAATTTTCCAATAGCGCGGTTATTATTTCTATTCCACATTATTATAGGCTTACCTATAGGTAAACGTGATCAGAGTGGGTTTACAACCACTTCAAAGTGGTTCTAAAGGCAAAGGCTTTTTTTTTTACCTTAATGCATTCATTCTAAGCTTTAAGATTAAAAAAAAAAAAAACCTGCAGGCAGCTCCCCCCTTAGTCTCCCCCAAATACCTGAGCCCCATCTCGATCCAGCAATGTGCATGAGAGCAGCAGCTCTCTTAATTCAATCTCCTCATTGACTCAGAGACAGCAGCAGGAGCCATTGGCTCCTGCTGCTGTGAATCACAGTCAGTGGGGGGCAGCTGTACAGTGTGTTAATGGACACACAGGGCAGGCTCAGAAGCGAGCACCAAACAAAAAAAGTCGGTGTCTCCTGCGCTCCTCTATCAACCTTGGCCACAATCATACAGCTCTGAGGAAGAGGCCAAGCCTCGTAACGCATAAGCCTTTCCAAGCTTCAGAGAACGGTACATCCTGTATCTTGGTGCTGATGGCAACTTATCTAATTTAATATGCTTGTACCAAGAACTCGTTTGTGAGTATTTTTCTACCTTCTTAATTAAATAAACCTTTTAGAGGATAATGCACTAGGCTGGTGCGCCCTTGTGTCTGTTTTTTTGTTTCAGAAGCCAGCACGCATGAGCACCCCATGGCAACTGGCTTCCTATGGGGGCACTCAGCAGGAGGGAGGGGCCAGGAGTGCCGTCAGGGGCCCTGAGAAAAAGAGGATTGGGGCCGCTCTGTGCAGAACCACTGCACAAAGCAGGCATGGTATGTTTAATATTTAGCCTTTTTTTTTTTTGAATGAGCTGTACCATCAAGGTAAACAAAGTCTGTTACGGCCTATAATCGCAATCTCCATGTCAAAAAAGAAAATATACTGCTCAAAAAATTAAAGGAACACTTTTTAATCAGAGTACAGTATCAAGTCTATTAAACTCCAGGGATATTGATCTGGTCAGTTAAGTAGCAGAGGGGGGTTGTTATCAGTTTCAGCTGCTTTAGTGTTAATGAAATTAAAAACAGGTGCACCAGATGGGCAACAGTGAGACGACCTCCAAAACAGGAATGGTTTTACAGGTGGGGGCCACTGACATTTTTTTCTTTACTCATCTATCTGTTTTTCACTAGTTTTGCATTTGGCTAGGGTCAGTGTCACTACTGGTAGCATGAGGCGATACCTGGACCCTATAGAGGTTGCAAAAGATGACCATCCAATCATGAGAAAATGGCCGTCTCTTTTCTAAGGCATTGATCTCCAAACTGTGGCCTATGGGCTGGATGTGGCCCTTTGCTTGCTTTTATACGGCCCTGGGGCACTATTACTGCCATCGATATGAGGCACTATTCCTCCTATTTCCATCATTCCTTTCAAAGGCACCAATAATGGGACACAATTCCTCCCAATGACACCAGGGATGGGGCACCATTACTTGCACTGATGCCAACAATGGGGCACTATTCCTGTCACTATTATCAGTGATGGGGCACTATTCATCCCACTATTTTCATTGATTGATGGGGCACTATTCCTTCAACTATTATCATTGATGGGGCACTATTCCTTCGACTATTATCAGTGATGGGGCACTATTCCTCCCACTATTATCATTGATGGGGCACTATTCCTTCCACTATTATCAGTGATGGGGCACTATTCCTCCCACTATTATCAGTGATGGGGCACTATTCCTTCGACTATTATCAGTGATGGGGCACTATTCCTCCCACTATTATCATTGATGGGGCACTATTCCTTCAACTATTATCAGTGATGGGGCACTATTCCTCCCACTATTATCAGTGATGGGGTACTATTCCTCCCACTATTATCAGTGATGGGGCACTATTCCTCCCACTATTATCAGTGATGGGGTACTATTCCTCCCACTATTATCAGTGATGGGGCACTATTCCTTCGACTATTATCAGTGATGGGGCACTATTCCATCCACTATTATCAGTGATGGGGCACTATTCCATCCACTATTATCAGTGATGGGGCACTATTCCTTCCTCTATTATCAGTGATGAGCCAGCCTGGGACACAAGGACGGCGGCCGTGGTCGCAGGACCACCTTATCCCAGTGAACCACCAGATAGAGAGAATGACAAGACAAAGCCGCCAACTCTGACACCCTGTGAGCAGAGGTTATAGCCACCAAAAAAGGCACCTTTTGTGACAGTGTAAGAAAAGGGATCTCTCATATGTTCAAAAGGGAGGTTTTTAAAGAACTGACAGAACAAGGTTCAAATCCCACGGTGGCAGAGGAGAACTTACAGGTGGAGAAAAATTATGAACCCCTGAATGGGAAGCCGAAAGTCTTTGAAAAAAGACTGCCAGGGCAGACACTCGGCCTTTAACAGTGCTCAAAGCTAGTTTCTAAATTAAACCCTGTTGAAGAAAGGCCAGAATCTGAGCCACCGAAAAGGAATGAGGATGGACTCCTCGAACCTCACACCAGGAAACATACGCCTTCCACATTCGATGATAAAGCTTTCAAAGATGTAGATTTCCTCGCCTTCAACATCGTTGGAATCACCGAGCCAGACAAGCCCCTGTCCTTCAGCACATGGCAACAGCCAGGCCGTCAAAGTAAGCTGGATAAGAGAAACCCATAGCCGTATGGGATATCTTATAGGTGACAAATGGAAAAGATATGTCCACAGCAGCCTTGGCTGCATCCTCCAACATAAATGGCTCCTGCACTGACGCAATCAGTGCATCTACCAGCGCCTTTTGTGTGGCGCAGCAGCCTTGGAGGAATCATCCTCACTGTCTGACGGGTCAGAGAAACGTGGTCCCATCCGCATTGATCGAACCAGATGCAGGATCTGATAAGACAGGAGAGGGCAGGGGGTGCGATCGTCAAAAGGTATCCTTACTGAGCACAGGATGTCGGCGACTCAAGCCCCCCACAGTGGGTGCCGACTGAGGCCCGCAAAAAGGGGGGGCCAACGAGAGAACCCCGCTCATCCTCAATGTCGCTAATGCGGGAAGACAGGCTACCCCCACAGAGCCACTAGGAAAGGCGGATGCCCCACAGCACCCTGGCAGCTAAACCTGCCTCGGATCCTGTCCCCCCCCCCCCAGAGCTGCCCTACCAAAAGGGAGTGGCCTAGTAGGTCACGCGCTAAATTTTTGGCCACACGGTCAAGTAGGACGCAAAGCCAAGGCCTAAATTTTTGTCCGCCCGGTCGTGTGAGTGCGATCCGCAGGGGACCCGTGACCAGCCAGTGGAGGGGTGAGAGGAATGTCCTGGGGTACAATGGCGGCATTGGCTGCCACAACTGGGGCTGCCCCATACAAGGTCCAGCCGGTATGCCACAGTATAAATTTTCGGCCTGCACGAACGCGTGGTACTCAGACCCAGTGATACCGGGCCACTCACCTCCCAGGCCCACCAGCTGTCCCAAGGGGACTCAAAAAGGACCACCCGCCCCATAGAAGGCCCACCAAGGGCAATGGGGACAGCGCGCCCGCAGGCACCAAGGCCAGGCGCAACCAAAGCCTGGGCACCAGACACCCCCCCCCCCCCCCACTATAAGCACAGGCAGACAAGCCAGCTCAATGCCACCCGGGGGGGGGGGGGAACCCCGGAGGGACCAACCACCCCAAGGAGTACTCACGCCCCAACCTGAATCTAGGGAAGGAGAGGAGAGCAGGGGGCTCTTACTTACAGATCCAGAGAAGTGTGTGGGTTACACTCCCAAGACAGAAACCTCCTTCCGACCGAAGTGGGGTAGCTGTCGGCCAGAAGGAACGCTGTGACTCAGCCCGAGATCCGGTCATATGCGACCATGCAAGACGTTTAACTCGTAGGCCAGCCCCCGTCCAGTGGGGCTTTGTCGCGGCCGACCAAGCGTGAAGCTACGGTCTGCACGTGTTTGCTGGCCAGGCTAAGGGGACCACTGGAACTGCAATAGTCCAGCCCGTTGCTCAGCCTGGCAATTGCTAGAAGATCTCCACGGGACAAAACCAAGAAGAAATCCAAAAACAAACAGCAAAAAAATTGACAAAAAAGCCAGAACCTAAGGCCCGGTAGGGAGACTAGGTCATACTCCTGAACTAGACAAACAAAAACTGAGTATCTGAAAGCAGAGAGGGGGGTTATGCCAGCTGAGGACGGCCAACAGGATTTAGGCAAGCTTTTGTGTTGTCTGCCTAGTCGTACTCCTGTAGAGGGCAGCATAACCTTATGGTGAAGAATATGGAGCTGTGTCTGTCAATGATCAGAAAAGAAAATGTTTGCGCTACAGTGCACTGCAAAGTAGTCTAAATTAGCTCCAACTACTGAACTTCCAGATCATCACTGAAACCATCACACCTCAACACAAGCAATGTCTGATAACCAGATTATCTTAAACCACCTTGTGTTCTTGATTACGGCCAAACTGCTCTGCCTTCAACATCCGTGACGCCCGTGTTGTATCTGGACAAGAAAAAGTTCTTCCCGGCCAAGAAAAAGTATGAGAACGCTGAGAAAATAAATAAATGATAAGACCGAGGACCTTGGACATTCCAAGAGATTGCTAGCTATTAAGCCTCCACACTGACAGGTTATGTCACAAGGCAGCAGAAGCCAGCGTTGGCGTCCAGCTGTGTAAGACAAGTACAGGCTGCAGGTTTTCAGCTCTCCAGAGGCCAACTTGATCCGATAATGATTCGGGGTTATTCTTGGCTGCAACACTCAACCCTTAATCTAGTTCATTCATACATTTGCCTGATACAAAAGGCTTTTTTCATGAGTTCCTTACCAAAGAAATGTGTGCCAAGGACTACAAAGGACCCAGAAAATCACATATGGGGATGTGACGGGTCGACCAGTTATACCCTGAACAATTGCACACAGACTTCAAGTCATTCAATATCAAGAAAAAATGTTCTAAGTGTCAAAAATGTCAAAAATTTTCTAGCTATGAAGAAATTGAGAAGAGGGAGCCACAATGCATGCAAGTGGAGAACTTCATATAACTCTTTATATAATTCCATTTGAAGTTCTGCTTTTGGGTTATTCAAGGCATCCAAACAAGTATTATGTGACACTTCTTCATGTGGGAGAAAAAAACATCTTCAAAAGCATGTGGAATATAGCACCGAGTTTACACAGACAATGAAAAAATACTCAAAATTCTTCCTAAAATGTAGAATAGGGGTTATCGATTTTTTAGTTGCCTCTATGCTGAAAAGCATAATATTCAAGAGTAGAATAGACTTGTGGGATATTAGGATTGTTCTACCATTCTCAAAAACCAAATCTAGAGAGGGCATCTAGCCAACTGGCTGTGTTTAACTCCCCGGTAGGTAGCGTGTTAAAATGCAACTGAACTATGGACTGGACTATGTCAAGAAAATGCAGGCGATGGACAAAGGATTAATCACAGTACTGCCTGTGGCTTCCCTGCAGCTAAAAATGTCCCCATTTCTGACCTACCATGCCTTATGTCCTTGTATGGAGGTGGCCATCTTGGTACAGGGGCATGACCTGGGACAGAAAGCTGTCTTGTCCCCTTAAGGGGGGGCAGTGTGGAGACATTACTATACTCTGAGGTTGTCACCCATGCAGGGTGAGGTGTTCGAGGGGGGGGGGGGGTGTTTGGCTAGAAAGAGGACTCCCTTCATGACCAGGCCATTTTTTGCTTTTCGAATCTGCGACACTTTAACTTGTAATTGAACGGTCATGTACCATTGTACCCAAACAAAATGTATATAATTTTTTTTTACACAAATAGTGCTTACTTTTGGTGGTATTTTTATCACCACTGGGTTTATTTTTTTTTGTGATATAAATGAAAAAAAGGTAGAACATTTTGAAAAAAAAAAAAAACATTTTTTTACTTTCTGCTATAAAACATATCCAATAAAATAAAAAATAAAAATGTATTTTCCAGGGGTGAGAAACAGAGTTTGCTGCCTCTGTATAGAGCTCTGTGTTGAATGTCAACACAAAGCTCTGAGCTGTGTATGTACACAGCCAATCAGCATGTCCTGGTCGTGAATCATTGGCACGCACCCTAAACCCAGACGTAGGACGCAACGTACAGGTACATCGATTTGCCTACAGCCGCTGCTCGCTCGCAGTATATCGCAGGCGGCAAGTGGTTAAGGACACAGAATTTCAGAGGTTCCAAGAGATTTGGGTAGGAAGAACCTCCAAATCCTGACTACCAGGTCCCGAGGGGGGTTTAACCCGAGGCAGGAGAGGCTTGAAGGGCAGCAGAGGGAAATCAGCACCTGTGTCAGGAAAGTGAAGAAAGAGGCTCACAAGCTGTGAGTAAGCGGGAGCCCTCGGACAAGCTGAGACACTGGTTACTGACCCAACTTGTGGTCTGTCTGGCATCCTTGCCATGGAGGAGCCCTAACCCTAGTGTGGGAACAAAAGATTGGCAGTGAGCCTGCTGTAGAGGTTGTTGTACCTGGGACTTTGGACTATTAGGTAGTTTTGGCTTAAATTTTTTTTTATAATTTTTTTTATAGTTTTTTCTCAAACTGGTTGCTTTTACCAAACTGGCTGGCTATCATTCCTGAGCCACCTCAGATCACACTTTTGCATATAAGAATGAGCGAGGTGAATTAATATATAGACATAAGGGAACAGATCAACAATGGCACTACAAACTGCAGGCTTAACATATGAGTCCAGTATTACGAGGTAAGAGGCAAACAAACACAGGGAAACTAACTTCACTAATACCCAACTTAGAATTTGGGCAATAACTTCCTGTAGCTATGTATATGCCCAGGCATGAAGTTTTTTTTCTAAACTTTTCAAAGTCCATGACATTGTCTCATGGATAGAGAAAGTGCAGCTATACACGGCACCCTGAGGAGGTATCAAGGAAGTGTCAATTAGTGTAAGTGTATTTATTTTTTTTATTAAATAAAAAACTTGATTTTTGTTATTGTGATTAAACAATTGGTAAACATCCAGCGGGCATTGGTCCAATGGAAAAAATGGATTTTTGTAAGAACTTACCGTAAAATCCTTTTCTCTTAAGCTCATTGACAGACGTAGTCTTCTTGATTCTCAAGAGCTGGGTTATGTTGTCTCCGCAGGAGTAGGACTAGGCAGAATGACAAAACGTTCTGGCTCCACCCTAGGGGGCAGTCCCTGAGGGTATATCCTCCCTCTCTCTGCTACAGGGAATCAGTTCTGTTTAAAGCAGTACAGAGAATTTAACCCAACCCAACTCAATGATAGAGGGGCGGGTACTACGTCTGTCAATGAGCTTAAGAGAAAAGGATATTACGGTAAGTTCTTACAAAAATCCATTTTTCTCTATCGCTCATTGACAGACGTAGTCTTCTTGATTCTCAAGAGCTGGGACATCCAGAAGCAGTGCCACAAATGAGGGGTGGGATTGACAAAATCAAATCCAATCTAGTAGGCCCAACCGGTGCCAAACTAGAAGTTTTAAAGGCTCATTATAAACAAAGAATGAGACTAAAAGAAAAAATTTTCCAACGGAAAAAAACCCTGGAGGTAGACCACTGGTCTCCTCAAATTGCGGCCTGCAAAACCTTGCGGCCAAATGAGGCATCAGACGATGCCATTACATCAACTTTATAATGTTTAGAGAAGGTATGCACCGACGACCAGGTAGCCGCCTTGCACACCTGGACCACTGACGCCTGATGGCGAAAGGCCCATGACGCACTAAGTGCCCGAGTGGAGTGCGCCTTAACAGGGAACGGGGGCTCCCGACCCTTAATAGAATAAGCCTGTACTACCGTCTGTCTGATCCATCTGGAAATGGTCGCGGCAGATGCAGGCAACCCCTTTTTGGGTCCATCTGGGATCACAAAAAGTGAATCCGTCTTGCGAAACGAGTCTGTCGTTTTCAAGTATACCCTGATCGCCCGGACCACATCCAAGGAGTGCAAAGCAAATTCCCGAGGATGACTGGGCTTAGGACACAGGGAAGGTAATACAATTTCTTCATTCAGATGAAATTCTGAAACCACTTTTGGTAGGAAGGATGGATTCGGACGAAGAACCACCTTATCTCTATGAACCACCAGATATGGTGAACGACAAGATAATGCGGCCAGCTCTGACACCCTGCGTGCAGAAGTAATAGCCACCAAGAAGGCCACCTTCTGGGACAACGTGGGTAGAGGAATCTCCCTAATATCTTCAAAGGGAGGTTTCTGAAGAACCGACAACACTAAATTAAGATCCCAGGGGGGTAACGGCGCGTGCACTGGCGGAGCCAGATGTCGCACCCCCTGGATGAAATTCCGCACCAAGGAATGAGTAGCCAGAGGCTTCTGAAAGAAGATGGCTAATGCTGAGACCTGACCCTTGATAGTACTCAAGGCCAGTTTCTGCTCAACCCCTTGTTGCAGAAAAGCCAATATTCGACTAATCGAATAAGACCGAGGACGGAACCCCAAAGGTTCACACCATGCAATGTAGGACTTCCATGTGCGATGATAAATCTTTCTGGAAGTCGCTTTCCTTGCTTCAACTAGAGTAGGAATAACTGAAGCTGACAAACCTTTGTCCTTCAGCACCTGGGTCTCAATAGCCAGGCCGTTAAAGCCAGCGATCGTAAAGCAGGATGGAAGATCGGTCCCTGAGACAGTAGATCCTCCCTGAGAGGAAGTCTCCATGGGACGTCCGCCACCAGTCTGACCATGTCGGCGTACCAAGCTCGACGAGGCCAGTCCGGAGCTACCAGGATTACTGGGATTCCTTCCTCCTCTACCCTGCGAAGAAGTCTTGGCAGTAACGCGAGAGGGGGGAAGGCATATATTAGCTGGTATTGCCCCCACGGGGCGATCAGTGCGTCTGCGGTTTCTGCTAGAGGATCGCGGGAGCGAGCCACGAATCTCTGAACTTTCCTGTTGAATCGAGATGCCAACAGATCCATATCCGGGGTGCCCCATCGTAGGCACAACTGGTGGAAAACGTCTGGATGGAGGGACCATTCCCCCTGATCCAGGGTCTGACGGCTGAGATAATCTGCCTGCCAATTCTCCACCCCCGGAATGAACACCGCAGAGATTGCTGGAACAAATCGTTCCGCCCAGCGAAGAATGCAAGCCACTTCTTTGGCCGCTCGGACACTCTTGGTGCCCCCCTGGAGATTGACATAAGCCACGGCCGTGGCGTTGTCCGACTGGATCCGAACCGGGCTGCCCTGAAGCTGCTCGGTCCAGTGAATCAGACAAAGTCTGATCGCTCTCAGTTCCAATACATTTATCGGTAATCTGGATTCTTCCGGGGACCAAAGTCCCTGGACAGATAACTGACCGAGAATTCCTCCCCATCCGGATAGACTGGCATCCGTGGTCACTATCGTCCAATATATTGGCAGAAATGACTTTCCCTGGCTGAGCATTGGAGACCGAAGCCACCAAACCAGAGACTCTCTGGTCTGTTTGCTCAATCGGATCTGATTGTCCAGGGATTCCGGATTCCGATTCCATCTGAGAAGGATCTCTTGCTGAAGAATTCGGGTATGGGACTGGGCAAATGGGACTGCTTCGAATGAAGCCACCATCAACCCCAGAACCCTCATGCAAGTCCGAAGGGAAGACCAGCTGTTGGACAGTAACAACTGGACTGCTGATTGAATCTTTCGGAGTTTCCCTACCGGAAGGAAAACTCTTGTCCTGACTGTGTCTAGAATTAGACCCAGATATTCGAGCTTCTGGGTGGGAACCAGAAATGACTTTTGCTGGTTCACCAGCCACCCGAATTCCTGTAAAGAAATCATAGTAATTTCTATGTTTTGTAGCAAGGTCTGAGGAGACTCTGCATGAAGCAGAAGATCGTCTAGGTAACCTAGAATCGATATACCTCTTTGGCGCAGAAGTGCCAACATTGGGGCCAACACCTTTGTGAAGACCCGCGGAGCCGTGGCGAGACCGAAAGGTAATGCCACAAACTGATAGTGGTTCTCCTCTACGGAAAAGCGTAGAAAACGCTGATGTCCTGCGAAAATGGGAATGTGAAGATAGGCGTCCTTGATGTCTATGGACGCTAGGACATCCCCTGGATGCAGGAAGGCTGCTACCGTGCGAATGGACTCCATTCTGAATCTTCTTATGTTGACGAAAGAATTGAGTGCTCTTAAGTCCAGAATTGGACGCACTTTGCCCTCTTTCCTGGGTATTGTAAACAGATTTGAATAAAACCCTTGAAACCGTTCTGTCCAAGGAACGTGGACTACCACTCCTTGTTGTAGTAGATCTGTGACTGCTCTCCGCAGATCTTCTAGACGATCCGGAGATAGTCGGATATTGGAAGGGAAGAATCGCGCCGGTGGGAGAGATCGAAACTCGATCTTGTACCCTGACTTTATGACTTCGCAAACCCATTTGTCCGGGATTCTGGAAAGCCATGGATCCGGGAACCGGCGAAGACGTCCCCCCACCCCAGTTATGGGTGGGGGCGCACCTTCAGGCTTTGGATGGTTTATCTTCAGGTCTGGAGGGGGCGGGCTTTTGCTTGCCCGACCAACGACCCCTGATGCCTCCTGCAGGAGCTTTGGAGGACTTAGTTTTTTCACCCGCTGGACGAAAAAACCTCTTGTGAGCAGAAAAAGAAGGCCCTCGTCTTTGACGAGTTCCTCTACCCTTAAAATTTTGCGGTAAAAAGGTGCTTTTTCCACCGGTGAGATCCTTAATGATCTCATCTAAGTTGGCTCCAAATAGACGCTCTCCTGAAAAGGGGATATTAGCCAATGCTTTTTTGGAACCTTGGTCGGCTATCCAACCTTTTAGCCACAGTGTACGCCTGAGAACCACTGCTGAGACTGATGCTCGCGCCATTAATGGAGTGGCGTCTAACGCCGCATCACATACAAACTGTAACCCCTGTATCATTTGTTCCATCAAATCTGATACCGCCTGAGGGACTTCTTCTAAGTCCCGGCGTAACCACTTGGTCCATTCAGTTACAGCCTGCGAAACCAGACCAATAGCAATTATTGGCCTGAAAGCTGATCCAATCAAGGAAAACATGGTGCGAGACATAGCTTCTATCTTGCGATCCACTGGATCTTTAAAAGACGGAGCGTCTTCTAAAGGAATAACCGTGGCTTTATTCAATCTAGCAATTGGTGAATCCACCACAGGTGGTTCTGTCCATTTCTTAATAAGGGTTTCCTCAAACGGATAACGCCTGTCAATGCGTTTAGAAATATTAAAAGTGCGTTTTGGCAGACGCCATTCTTCATCGATTGGATTGCCAAAACATTTGGGCAATGGAAAAACCTTTGCTACTTTGATGCGCTTTTTAGTCCCAAAGGGGATCTCAGTTTCAGCTATTTCTGATGGAATACCCTGTAACCTTAAAGTCTCTTGAACAGATACAATGAGTGCGTTTACCAACGCTTCCTCTCGGGCTATGGCAGATGCCGAAACATCCTCCTCACTGTCTGAAGAGACAGGACCCGAGACACCAATACCAGATGAAGTACCTGCAACTGCAGAAATAGGCTCAGAGTCTGAATCCGAGGTTTCAGATAATAAGGGGTTAGGCGGGGGTCGCTTTCTTGCGCCCTGTCCCTGACAAGCCACTTCCACCCGGGACACAAAAGTTTCCATAATAGCTGACAAAGATTCAATTGTCAATGGGGTGCTGGAGGATCCCGCAGACCCCTCGAGGGGATCCGGAGGAGATACATGAGTGGCAGGGTCCATGTTAATACAGGACACTTTTGCCAGCAAAAACAAAAAAACTTTTTCTTTTTTTTTTTTTTTTTTTTTTTTTTGTGTGTCTCCCCCTAGCGCAATAGCGCCCCTCAGAGTACCTGCTTCTCGATCCCAGAGAGAGAGAGAGGGACCCCCAAGGCTCACCAACCGATGCAGTGCAGTTTCCAACAAACTGCAGCCAGCGTCTGTCTTACACAGACTGGAAGGAGCGGTTTGCTTTTTCCCGGGCA
The DNA here is from genome assembly GCF_965119305.1 of Pelophylax lessonae. NCBI lineage: Eukaryota > Metazoa > Chordata > Amphibia > Anura > Ranidae > Pelophylax > Pelophylax lessonae. Next base: position 854,576,514 of record NC_138768.1, read on the forward strand.
GAAGGCGTGGCTCCGCCCCCTATGTACGCCTTCCGGCATTCCCAGCCCTCCACGAGGTAGCTGGGCTCACAAAACATGGCCGCCCCCATAGAAGAGACATAAGACTCCAAAAACATGGCGGCCGGCGTGACCTGAGGACATATATGCATTCGGTCTACGGCAAAATGGCGGCGGACCGCCGATATCGTCTTCCCAGCACATCCACCTGCACTCTGCTGAGAGGTGACATATGGATCTACAGAGATACACTGCACATAAGGTAGGATTATACCTCCTATGTCTACTGTAATGTTACAGTCTGCTGGGTAGAGTGTTAGCTCTTGAACCAAGTCCACTTCCCACAAACACATGCTGTATTACAAGGGGGACTTGTAAGTATCAGATATATACTGACCATATATGGAGGGGCCCATAATATATACTGCCTCATAAATGAGGAAAAAGGGAACGTTTACTCACCATACCGAACCGACAGGCACCCTCTCTTCATAATACCCTCTCCACCGGGGTGGGGGTTTGTGGACGCCTCGACTCTCTGGTCCTGGCGTCCAAGCGAGCTTTTAACTCGCAAAGTCAGTCCCTTTACTGGGACTCCGTCGCGGCCGACTCAGCGCACTGGTCTGCACGCGCTTTTAGGCAGAAACCGGGGTGACCACTGGATCTCAACATCCAGCCCGTCGCCTGGCCCCGCATACTTACTTGAATATGTCGCGGCCGACCAAGCGCAATGCCATGGTCTGCACGCGCTCGTAGGCCGGCTGGGGTGACCACAAGTGTCGCCCAGTCCGGCATCTTTGCTTGAAGATCTCACAGGAAAAAAACACTGGAGAAAACTACCTAAAAAATGTCTTTTTCTTAAAGAAAAAAAGTCTTGCCAGGACCAAAAGATCCCAGCAAGGAACTTAGGTCCTTACTCCTGACTAGACAGAAAAAAACTGATTCCCTGTAGCAGAGAGAGGGAGGATATACCCTCAGGGACTGCCCCCTAGGGTGGAGCCAGAACGTTTTGTCATTCTGCCTAGTCCTACTCCTGCGGAGACAACATAACCCAGCTCTTGAGAATCAAGAAGACTACGTCTGTCAATGAGCGATAGAGAAATGATAATCCTGATTGTTGTTTAAAATAAAAAAAAATCGAATTTCTGAACCATTTCATTGTGGCACGCGACCGGTTATAAAATCACTTAAGTGGCTCGCACTCTTCAAAATGTTAAGTTAAAGGGGTTATCCAGCACTCAGAGCAGAGGTAAAGGAGACATGGGCTGCTTGAGAGGTGATAATAGCATGTCTTCAGGTGCAGGGAGCATTAACTTTTAAGTCTTTGCAGATCTTATAGAACACTTTAACACAGTCAGTTTATCTACGCAGAAAAGACTGAGGCTTCATTTACAAGTGTACTGAGAGATGCAGACAGGACATAGAGGGATTGATTTACTAAAACTGGAGAGTGAAAAATCTGGTGCAACTCTGCATGGTAGCCAATCAGCTTCCAACCCGCTTGTTCTATTACGCTATAAAAAAAAAAACCTAGAAGCGGATTGGTTTCAATAAAGAGCTGGACCAAATGTTGCACTCTCCGGTGTTCGCAAATCAACCCCAGAATGTCCTAACAGGCCCTGTCATGTTTGGAGATTAGTTTATTCTCACCTGCTTCATGGCGAACTCTCCAATCCTTTCGGAGTGCTTGCGGATGCTTTCGAGGAAGTCCTTCAGGTCAGACATGGATACCTCTTTGATCTCCTCACGTAGTTTCGGGATGTTGTCCACCATGACCTGGCAGAAACGGTAGTGACTAACCTGAGGCAGGTAAGTGTGCTCCAGCTGTTCCAAAGTCTTCAGTGCGGGGTAATGTCTACATAAGGGAAGAAGAAAATCGAGGATGCATCTATTACAATTCCAGAACTAGAGAAGAGTATACCATTTTCTTTTTTTTAACAGAAAAGTATACAATTGTTAAATTACAATTTTCATCTTAAGGGCCAGTTCCCACCAGGAATTGCACCTTGCTCTGGTGTAAACTAGGCCTTAGGCTTTTTTTGTTCACCCGATTCTACCCATAACACATTTCCTGTGCCACGACAGGAGGACTAGGTAATATCTTTCCTTCCCCTGCTCTCCATAACATAGATGGGAAGGTTTCTGGTGTCCACAGAAAGAACCCAGGCCAATGCAACTGATAAGAGTGCAGCACAGGAAGTTACCAGCTCACTAGATTGCTGGCAGGATCAACAAGTAAGAAATACCTTTCCACCTCATCCAATGGTGCCCATTCCAAGCAGCTGCCCTCCTGTGTTCAAAAGGCAGCAATGGCAGCCGTTCGGGAGGGGAGCCAGAAAAAAGTGGATATCATTGCAGTTGCAGTGTCTACTACAGAGATTTTCAGCTTCCAGGTGGATCAGCCAGGTATGGTATAAACATAATAACATTGGTCCAAGCTGGTCAAGTGTGACATTGTGTGCAATATCCATACCTGGAATTCTTCTTCTTTAAGTATTAAGAGCACTAATCACTGATTCAATACTCTGTTTTAGAATTATTGTATTTTTTCTTACTGTGTGTGTGTGTGTATCCTCAGCTTATTCCTGTAGCTACAGCTGTGAAAGGACACAATTCTGGACACCCTTTAAACATGCATGTTCCTGGGAGGGAGCTGGACATCGCATGGTATAGGCTTTGCCAATGCAGTCAGCCCACAAGTTGCTTACTTACATTCCATCACACCTGCTTCTGAAATTGTAAAATCAAGCAACTGATCAGCACAAGTCTGCACCATCCAGTGGTCAGCAGGGTGGAACATGCTCTTCTACATGAATGCCAGGGATGTGCTCTTTCACTGGCACTCATCACAACCTGGACTCTGGTGATGCAGCATCTGACTGGGTGGGTGCATGCATGTGCCCTAAACCCAAAAGCAGGTAGCGACGTATGTGTACGTTTCTTTGCTTGTGCGGCCGTGTATTTATAATATCGCGCATTTTGAAATAATCAATTAAAGAGGTTGTAAGTCTCCTAAAAAAATAAATAAACAAAAACCTGTAAGACAAAAGGCATAATGAGCGAGTGTGCATCGCATACTAGCTCAATATGAAATACTTACCTTAGAACAAAGCTCTTCCAGCGGCACCTGCTGAGACGGCTGACCTGTTCACCCATCTTCCTTCTGAGTTTGCGTCCTCCGGCCGTCTAAATGGCCGGAGCCACAATGACGTCACTCCTGCGCATGCGTGCGGGAGCCGCCGTTCAGGGCACAGGGCTCTGAATGAATGGCACGGGCGCAGAGCGCATGCGCCAGTGATGTCACTGGCTGCAAGTAAAGTAAATATCTCCTAAAAAGTGCACCTTTAGGAGATATTTACACAGTACCTATAGGTAAGCCTCATCATAGGCTTACCTATGGGCAAAAGTTACAGAGGGAAGTTTACTTCCTCTTTAACCCAAAATGGATATTTCATTTTTTTATGATGGATGCTGGAGGGTTTACCCACTGACAGTGTCTTCCATCTTTCGGGGTCTCTATTGGTGAGAGCTCTGCTCTGAGTTTCAGGTCGGTCCACCTGCTGTACTCATAAAGGGCTCCCACCATCCCTGCCGGTTTTACAGTCATGTGAATAAATGAAATACATCCCATGGATGTTGTTGACTATTTTAACATATTTAAACAGGCAAACATTAGATTTTTATTTAAACAGTGCCTACAAATAAATGTGATACACTGGAATAAATGATTAAAAAGGCAATTCTTTAACAAAAATATCTATAGATGTATTAGTGTCAAGCAGTGGTCTCCAAACTGTGGCCCAGGGGCCGGATGCGGATGCGGTCCTATGCTTGCCTTAATCCGACCCTTGGGGCACTATTTCCCCCACTGATACAAGACATTATTCTGCTGGCTGACAGCAATAGGGCACCAATAGGGCACTACCCCCCCCCCCCCTCAAATACCAAATGCTACGATGTTTACTCCAACTGATGGCGGGTAAGAATTCCACTCCAGTTGGCCACAGTTCAGCCCCCCTAAAGTCTGAAGGACAATAAAATGGCCCTTTGTTTAGAAAGTTTGGAGACCCCTTGTTTAGAGTGGGGAAAAAAAGTACACCCTTGGCATCTAAAGTTGCTAGAGCCCCCCTGGCAAAGATGACTTTTTGTAGGCACTTTTGCCCACCAGTCTCTTGACATTGCTTGTAAAATTTCAGACCACTTTTCCATGCAAAATTCCTTCAGTTGCAAGATGTTTGCGGTTTTCTTTACATGAATTGCCTGTTTCAAATTACGCCAGAACAAATCGAATCAAAAATTGGAAATCAAATCAGGCTCTTGTAGTCATCCCTTGGTGGATTTGGCTAGTGAGCATATGATCATTATCCTGTTGAAAGACTTATTTTCAGTTCAGCATCATCTTTTGGACAGATGGTGCCACGTTCTTATCAAGCATTGGTGTCAGTGGACACAACAAAAACCCCCAGCAATAAACCCCAGCATAGGGGTCACTGAACACAATAGTAGCCCCTCAGCAGGTGTCAGTACTATTAACCCTTCCACATGTTGGGGGTAACTTGCCTTTTTCAATATGCTGAAAAGTCAACAAATTCCAGGGGGTGTACCTAATTTTTCACATGACTGTATATTTATTTTATAGAGAAGGTAATATGGGGAGCTGAAACACACAAACGTGGGTGTGGACTATCAAATCTCCCAAGTGGACAGGAAACGAGCTTGTAATTATTACAAGGAGATCTATTTCATATACCGTTGCATTTAAAAAAAAAAAATAGATCATCATAAAATTAATTTATTTCAGTAATTCAATTCAAAAAGTGAAACTCATATTTTATATAGATTCATTACACACAGAGTGACACATTTCAAGCATTTATTTATTTTAGATTTGATGATTATGGCTTACAATTAGTGAAAACCCAAAATTCAGTATCTCAGAAAATAAGAATATTGTGAAAAAGTTCAATATTGTAGATGCATGGTGTCACACTCTAATTAGCTATTTAACGCAACACCTGTAAAGGTTTCCTGAGCCTTTAAATGGTCTCTAAATTGTCGGGAAGACTGCTGACTTGACAGTTGTCCAGAAGACAGTCATTGACACCCCCCCACAAGAAGCGTAAGTCACAAAAGGTCATTGCTAAAGAAGCTGGCTGTTCACAGAGTGCTGTATCCAAGCATATTAATGGAAAGTTGGGTGGAAGGAAAAAGTTTAGAATGAAAAAGGTGCACAAGCATAGGGGATAACCACAGCCTTGAGAGGATTGTGAAGCAAAGGCCATTTAATAATTTTGGGGGAGATTCACAAGGAGTGAACTACAGTTGGTGTCAGTGCTTCAAGAGCCACCACACACAGACTTATCCAGGACATAGGCTACAACTGTCGCATTCCTTGTGTCAAGCCACTCCTGAACCAGTGACAATGTCAGAAGCGTCTTACCGGGGCGAAGGAGAAAAAGGACTGGACTGTTGCTCAGTGGTCCAAAGTCCTTTTTTCGGATGAAAGAAAATTTTGCATTTCATTTGGAAATCAAGGCCCAAGAGTCTGGAGGAAGAGTGGAGAGGCACAGAATCCACGTTGCATGAGGTCCAGTGTGAAGTTTCCACAGTCAGTGATAATTTGGGGAGCCATGTCATCTGCTGGTGTTGGTCCACTGTGTTTTATCAAGTCCAAAGTCAGCCCGGCCCTCTACCAGGAAATTTTAGAGCACTTCACTCTGCTGACCAGCTTTATGGAGATTCTGATTTCATTCTCCAGCAGGACTTGGCACCTGCCCACATTGCCAAAAGTACCAATACCTGGTTTAATGCTCATAGTATCACTATGCTTGATTAGCCAGCAAACTCGCCTGACCCTAACCCCATAAATAATCTGTGGAGTATTGTCAAGAGGAAGATGAGAGACACCAGACCCCACTATGCAGATGAGCTGGAGGCCGCTATCAAAGAAACCTAGGCTTCCATAACACTTCAGCAGTGCCACAGGCTGATCGCCTTCATGCCGCACCGCATTGATGCAGTAATTCATGCAAAAGAAGCCCCGACCAAGTATTGAGTGCATACTTTACTGTACATGGACATACATTTCAGTAAGCCAACAGTTCTAAATTTAAAAATCTTTTCTTTTTTATTGGCCTTATGTAATATCAATATCAAATTTTCTGAGATACTGAATTTTGGGGTGTCACTGGCTGTAAGCCATAATCATCAAAATTAAAAGAAATAAATGCTTGAAATGTGTCACTCTGTGTGTAATGAATCTATATAAAATATGAGTTTCACTTTTTAAATTGAATTACTGAAATAAATTAACTTGATGATATTCACATTTTTTGAGATGCACCTGTAGGAAGCCTAGAGATGACTCTGTCCATATGGCTTCATTTATAGCTCTAAATAGCATTTTTTGGTAATCATAGATTTAAGAGCCTAAAGCGGAACTTCCCCTTTAGGTTCCTGATTTTGACAGATATCCGCCCCACTCCCTGTCTGATCGCCGCTGCTGACTTAATTTCTTTCAAACAGGGTGAAGAACTAATAATTTAAGTGGGCACACGTGTTAACTTATTGTGATGTTTGTTTATTTTTTTTTACATAGCTATCATTCTATTATCCTGTATTTACATTATATACTGTACAAAAGTCTGTAGAATCTCCCTCTGGTGCCTATTGGTGTCTCATGGCAATCACTCAGCTTTCCTAAGTAATAACTACCCAGACTGCATTGTTCTCAGTCAGTCACACCTGGATGGAAGGCTGGTCATAAAAAGACTGCTGTCTACCAGAAACAGATAGGAATGCTTCAGCCTGTTGTCTGCAGTGCCAGGACATACCAATATTTGACATATGACTCACCCAATGGACCTGAGCACTGCGTCTATGGTTATCCCCCCCCCCCCCCAAAAAAAAATAAACATGTACACATTGCTTTAGCTTGAATAGGAGCAGTGCACAGCAAGCTTTTACAGTGAACTTTGCCAGTCTTTCAAGACATTTTAAGTAATGATGAATCTTGTAGGAAGCCTACTAGCAGCTATTTTAAAGCAACAACAGCACTCCCACTGAGGTCTGTGTTGACACTCCCAAAATAGGGCTGAAGGGCGTTTCAAGAAAGCTGAATGATTTTCAAATGCTGCTCTTAAGTGGGCTGACCTGTGTGAACAAAGCTGTAGAGGAAAGGATAATCTAGATCGCATGCAGATAATTCCAACAATCTACAAAAGTCAGACAGGTTTTTGTTTAATGCCCATTAACTACTTGTTAAACCTCAACTCTGGGCATAAAAAACTAATTTAAATCAATTTCCCAATGGCCACAAAGAATATAAAATGAAATAGGAGCTAGGGAGGGCTGGGTGGGGTAGAGGAACGGTAGCTGGGGAGGGCTGGGTGGGGTAGAGGAACGGTAGCTGGGGAGGGCAGAGTGGGGTAGAGGAACGGTAGCTGGGAAGGGCTGGGTGGGGTGGAGGAACGGTAGCTGGGGAGGGCTGGGTGGGGTAGAGGAACGGTAGCTGGGGAGGGCTGGGTGGGGTAGAGGAACGGTAGCTGGGGAGGGCTGGAGGAACGACAGCTGGGGAGGGCTGGGTAGGGTGGAGGAACGGTAGCTGGGGAGGGCTGGGTAGGGTGGAGGAACGGTAGCTGGGGAGGGCTGGGTAGGGTGGAGGAACGGTAGCTGGGGAGGGCTGGGTAGGGTGGAGGAACGGTAGCTGGGGAGGGCTGGGTAGGGTGGAGGAACGGTAGCTGGGGAGGGCTGGGTAGGGTGGAGGAACGATAGCTGGGGAGGGCTGGGTAGGGTGGAGGAACGGTAGCTGGGTAGGGCTGGGTGGGGTAGAGGAACAGTAGCTGGGTAGGGCTGGGTGGGATGGAGGGACGGTAGCTAGGGATGGCTGGGTGGGGTGGAGGGACGGTAGCTTGGGAGGGCTTGGTGGGGTGGAGGGACGGTAGCTAGGGAGGGCTGGGTGGGGTTGGAGGAACGGTAGCTAGGGAGGGCTGGTGGAGTGGAGGAACGGTAGCTAGGAAGGGCTGGGTGGGGTGGAGGAATGGTAGCTAGGGAGGGCTGGTTGGGGTGGAGGAACGGTAGCTAGGAAAGGCTGGGTGGGGTGGAGGAACGGTAACTAGGGAGGGCTAGGTGGGTGGAGGAATGGGAGCTAGGGAGGGCTGGGTGGGTGGAGGAATGGGAGCTAGGGAGGGCTGGGGAGAAAATGAGGGAGAATTGTGGAAGTGGGATTGGTTACCTACCATAAGAGGGGGAGGGAGGGTGTTGAGATAGGTGGTAGGTAGGCAGAGAATTGGTAATAGGTGCTAGGAAAGGCTGTGGTTGTGGGGGGGGGGGGTGTAATGGGTGCTAGAGAAGGCTGGGGGGGGGTGCTAGGAAAGGCTGCTGGGGGGGGGGGGGATGGGCTCTAGGGAAGGCTGCAGGTGGAAGGGAATGGACGCTAAAGAACGCTGCAGGGGGGAGGGAATGGATGCTAGGGAAGGCTCGGGGGAATTTGTGCTAGGGAAGGCTCGGGGGAATGGGTGCTAGGAAAGGTTGGGGGGCTCACGTATTTTTTGGAGTCTAAAAAATAGTTTCCCTTTATTTTGGTATCATTAGCCTCTTTGCTGATTAGAATAATGGTGACACTACCTTTCTAAACTGCACTTTTTGAAGCTCAGGCTGTGATCACACGCCAGGGCAAGCAAAGGGTTAACCTTATTAAAAAAAAAAAAAAAGGAGAAAAAAAAATCTGACTTTTCTTCGATTTCACTTTTTTTTTTTTTAACCTCCTCAAATACTTTATTTGTTTTGGCTGGTGTGGTTGGAAGGAGTTCTCTCTCTTTAGAAAGGGTCAGGAATAACATTTAGACTGTGTTTGCACGAGACTTGTCCTTCAACAGGAAACGAGTTTATTTAAAGATCACGCAGCGGTCACGGCTTACAGCCGCCCCGGGCTAGAAAAACCAGAAGGTTTCAGATGATTGTGCGAGCCGCAAGCAGCACCAGCAGCGGCAGCCATGTGTAAATAAGTCAGAGGGTGCTGAAAGAAGCCGTCCGAGCAGGGAATGAAAGGCTTTTGGCACGGGGCGCCCTTTACAGTAGCCTAAAACCATTTGGTATGTAAATATCGCAGCGAGCGCCCTGACAGGGCAGATTAGGTGCGATCTGATTACACAGGTTTTAAACACTGACTTCTAAACCGCAAACTCCATTCAGGGGTTCCACTGTGTGAACTTTATTGTTTGCTTTGGCAGGGCCTGTGTTTGTTGAAGGATTTTGCTGGATGGGAAATTTCGACACAAAAGGAACCGCGCCTGAAGCTGGCAGCTTGACGCTCCGGTGTGCGCAAAAAGAGGTGATAACGCTGCGCGCTCGTCAATGGAGGTGCCCGTAGAAACCTCCCCTAAACCACAGGAGAGGCAATATCCACCCAATCCCAACCCGCTGAGATATACCCACCATTACCAGTGCGCGTAACTCCACGGTTTTCTCATTTATGCTGCTCCATGCAGATGGAAGCATTTGGTCCTCTCGCTAGGAGTTGGCAAATCTTTGCATCAGAGGGCCTTCCACTTAACAAAAATCACACGTTGTGCCCCAAACTGGGAACAATGTTTGTAACCATTGGACTGTCTACGGCAAAGGTCAGCAACTTATAGGCACAAGTGTCCAGGCGGACACACACTGTCCACTACGGACACATTATGGCCACTGCTCAATAGCCTGTAACTTAAAGTGGAGTTCCGGGCACAAAATCGACCTAATTGATTTTGTGCCCATCCGCTGGATCTTCTTCACCTGAAAAGGAATTGGATAGTTAGGTATATATTTTTTTTTTTTTTTTACTCACCTTGTAATTGGAGATAGAAAATACTCACCTATTCTCCACTTCCTCCCTCTGTGCCGCAGCTCCGCCGTCACTTCCTGTCTTGCGATGATTCCTGGGAGCTGAACGTCATCGCTCCCAGGAATCAATGCGACGGCACCGGCCTCGCTCGTCACTTCCGGGGCGACGCCGCGTTCCCTGCTAAACAGCTTCTGGGCATGCCCAGAAGCTGTGGAGGAATGCGGCGCAGCACCGGAAGCGACGAGAGGGGCCGGTGCAGGCGCATTCTGGGAGAAGATGACACGGAAGAGGACACAGAAGAGGATCACCCCGGCTTCAGCTGCCCACAACAGAGATGGCAACGCTGGAGAAGAAATTTTATAAGTGAGTATTTCTTCTTGCAGGTAAGTGCGAACCGGGACAGATCAGAGGCTATCCATTGTGGAATGTGCTAGCCCTGACTGTCCCGGGGGTATGTTTATTGAAAAAACGTTTTCGTGCCCGGAACTCCGCTTTAAAGCTCAATAGGCTGCCAAAGTCTGCCAGCAACCACGAACAATCTTGATCCAGCCAAAGGGTGTCCTTAATTAGTTCTACAACTAGACCAGGGATCCTCAAACTACGGGCCTCCATCTGTTGTGGAACTACATGTCCCATGAGGCATTGTAAAACTCTGACATTTACAGACATGACTAGGCATGATGGGAATTGTAGTTCCTGAACACTGGAGGGCCATAGTTTGAAGACCCCTGACCAAGACCATGGTGAGCATCATGCAAGAAGCAAGGTTCTAATTCTATGCAAAACTCGTGCATTGAGCAGATAGATCCATTTATATATCTTTCTTCGAATTCTCATAAAAAAATTAAAAGGTTAAAGAGGTAGTAAAGTCCGCTTTGTGATTTTTTTACCTACAGGTAAACTGATAAAGCTTACTTGTAGGTAAAATGAATATCTCCTGAATGTGCACCCTTTTGGAGATATTCGCTCTTTTGGAAGCAGTGACGTCACAAGTGGATGCGTTCTGAACAAACAGCATACCTGTGCCGTTCCTTCGGAGTGCTGTGCCATGGCTGTGACTCCATTGTACATACCCAGGAGTGATGTTATCACGGCTCGGCCATTTAGGCTGCCAGAGCCTGCAAACCCGGGAGGAAGACTGGGTGCAAATGGAAGCCCTCTCAGCAGTGACAGCATGCTGCTGGAGGGCTGTGTTCTAAGGTAAGTATTTCATAATGTGCTAGTATGTGATGCATACAAGCACATTATGTCATTGCCTTGCAGGGGATTTTTTTTTTTTTTTTTACTGCCGCAGTTTACTACTGCTTTTAACACCCTACAGATATGTCCAAACTATGGCCCTCCATCTGTTCAGGAACTACAATTCCCATCATGCCTAGTTATGTCTGTGAATATCAGAGATTTACAATGCCTCATGGAAATTGTAGTTCTCGGGTCCCCGCTGCACTTACCCCTGCAAGGGATACAGTTCCATCGTCCACGCAGCGGTCTTGGGGTATGAAGCAGGGCCGTTCGTCCTCTTCTTTCCCTAAGGACGCCAGGACGGATTAGAGCGATTGTGATTGGTCAGCGCCAGCCGTGACTACATGGATGGTGAAACCAAATCACCCACAGAAGAAAGCACAGTGGGGAAGGTGTAGAAAGTTAGTTCAACTTTGGGGTGAAAAAAAAAGGTGAACACTTTCAAAAACACTGTGCATCCAACTGCCATTTTCTAAAATATTATTTGTTTTTGTTACCGAATTTCATCCTTTGTTGCATCTCTAGCAGCCACTTCCTGTCTACATGAACTTCAGCAATGGATGCATGGTATGTCTTAGCGTTGGTTTCCTGATGATGATAACAGTGGACTCCTGTGTAATTTTGTTGGAATGACTTATGTACTCTCCACAGGAAGTACCTGAATAAGGGCCTATATGGTCTCTAGGCATTAGTTTTATGAAAGCAGCATAGCAAGAAAAAAAAATTTATATATATATATATAATGAAATTTTAATTTGGCCCTAACACATTACCTCTGTACGCCACCTCTGGTGACGCTTTAAGTGGTATTAAATGCCTGCAAGATGGAGTGGTTTCTCTATCATGTGACTGCTGTGATTGGCTCTAACATGATTGGCAGCACGTCCTGCTAAGTCCTGATCAGAAGCCATGACCGAGAGCTGTCGGTAATAGCTCAAATCATTGTGCTGGTTGCTGGGAGTTAAATCGCACTTTTCCTGCCGCCACATATATGCATTCAGTAGTTGTCACGAGGTGGAAACACCTTAAAACCCTTTCAATTCCGACTTTAATTTATTCTTCATGATGTCACTGTCACATAGCTGAAATTTTTATTGTGGCAGAACACTGGGAGGAGGATTTAGAGTTGACACAAATCACATTCAGAGATTTTCCCTGTGATTCATTGAGAATGCAGTGACCTTTGTGGGGCGGATCTGTAGGTGGTGACAAAGGAATCAATGCTTGTGGGTAGGTCACACCCACGTGCCCTGCCATTTGACCCTCCAAACCTAAAGTGGTTGTAAACCTCAGACATGAAATTTGAACAAAGCATATCCCTCTATAGCAGCGGTCTTCAAACTACGGCCCTCCAGTTGTTCAGGAACTACAATTCCCATCATGCCTAGTCGTGTCTGTGAATTTCAGAGTTTTACAATGCCTCATGGGATGTGTAGTTCCGCAACAGCTGGAGGGTCGTAGTTTGAGGATCCCTTCTCTATAGTGTGTATTTGTCTCAATCCAGAGCACTAAGTGTAATTTCTGTCTGCTACCTCCTTCCTCTGCTATCAGCATGAGTCACTTCTGACAAGTTTTCCTGACACTAAGAAATAAATGGTGACAGGGGAAGGACCTCCAGCTGATTGACAGCCTCAGCTCTGTTCCTGTGTGAAGAGGGGTGTGTCTCTTCCCTCCAATTAGCTCTCAGACCTCTCTTCACTGAGCTCTGCAGTGTGTAACTGCAGCTCTCCGCTCCCCTTTTTTTTGAACTCTCAGACAAGCTTATAAATTCAGTACTTTGTAAGGATGCAGAGAAGAGAAGACAGCAGATAAACAGGTACAACTTATTAAGGAGCATTTGTTTCATCTCTGTGTATCGCCTGAGGATAGTTCCTGCACTGGGTATCTGTGAAGGTGTACAACCACTTTAACACAGTATGATGCAAAGGCTCCCTTATCTTAACTACTAAGATGAGGATACATGACAGGTCTCTGTGCTCCATGAAATGAAAAATGAACAAAGCCTATCGTCTATAGCACGCACTTGCCTCAACCAAGGCACCGACTGTGATTTCTGTCTGATCCCCCCCCCCCCCCTCCTCTGCTATCAGCAAGAGTCACGTTTCACAGTATATAACTACTCTACCTCTACTGTGGAAGTCAGTGCCCAATCGGCAACGACGTAACGCGTATAGGGGGCGGAGCCTATCCTGCAGGACGCTGCATCCTCTCAGCTGTGCCGAGCGGTTATCATATATGCACTTACCCAAGTGTTTGTTTGGGAGTACCTTATTTTAATAAACTCCCTTGTTGATTTACCCATACGGAGAGCATTAGATCTGCTTTGCTTTTTCCCTCCTATGCCTGTCATCTGCCTCTGATGAGAGTGGAACTTATTTTGAGAATCTCTAATGGCACTTTTCAAATGCAAGTACCGGCTCGGCTCCACTCGGCACTGTTTGGCCCAGCTCAGCTCAGTTTGCTTTTCCACTGCATGGTACGAGTCGGCACCTTTCAGCACTGTATAGGCTCTACTCAGCTCGGTTTGCTTTTCCACTAAAGTAGTAAGTGGGTGGGATTACAATGATTCTCTGACCAATCAGTGGCTAGTAGTGACAAACAATCAAGGCTGCATGCAAAGGATTGTGGGATATGGTATCGGTACGGAACGCTTGGAACCACAACCGCGGTGGTACTGTTTAATCGAGCCGTACCAAGCCGTATCATGTAGTGGAAAAGCGCCGCTGTACCAAACCGTACCGAACCGTTCTAACATGAACCATGCGGTACCATGCAGTGGAAAAGCGCCAAACCGATCCTTTCCATGCAGTGGAAAAGCGCCATATGTGTGTCCTATTGAAGACCCTCTACACCATTCTGTGACCCCGGTGGGGTAAAACCTGTTTCTGACCTGGGTTGACTCCTGGGTCAGTATGTAAGGTGAGAGGCTTTGATTTCTGGTGGTGGTGAGAAGTGGAGCACATCACGGATTGCGTTTGTGGTGATCACAGAAGATTGTTTTTTATGGAGTTACTGTAAGTTATCACAATTTCTGGACACTGGAAGCACTTGTATACATCATTTATTTTTTGGGACACTAATAGCACTTGTTTACATTATTTATTTTCAATTTCATGTTATATATATTTGTTCTGGCGCAGCACTGTATATGGTTTTAGTTTAGTTTGTGGAGTAAAAAACAGTGTTTTGTGTTAGCAGCCGGACACTTTTATGATTTTGATGCACTGCGAGCATATTATTTAATCACACGATTTTATTTTTATTTATCACTTTTGCGCTGATAGTTTTACACTGTTATACAGCTCCCCAATAAAGTTTATAAATAAAGTGCAAAGATCAATAAGTGTAAAAAAAAAAAAAAAAAATCAATGTGATCCATCTGCTGGCAAGTGTCAATGGGCTCCCTAGGGGATTTCCATAGGAATATAATGAGAATGCACTCCAGAGAAGGGGAACTGGAAATTTAGCTCACAGCAACTCCCTGAGTCCCGGTTCACATATATGCGATGGCAGACATCACGTGATTCGGAGCGCACTGCTCTGAAAATCACATGCGATGTCTGTGCAATGCAAATTCAGCCATACAGGACCCTTTTTTGGGTCAGAACCGGAATCGGATCGCACCTATGTGATCCCAATTCATGTCCAAACTGACAGTTCGCACTGCAATATGCAAACTGATCTGGGGGTGTAATAAACTTTGTATTGACTCCCTCAGCGATTCACATATGGCAGTGTGAACTGCCTGCAAGTTGAGTGCGATGCGGGAACCCGCAGTGGATTTGCAGGGTATTGCATTACATATGTGTGAACCAGCACTTAGTGTTTAAACTTTTTTTTTTGTTTTAATAAACTGAAGTACACAGAGAGCACTAGATTGCCTTTTATCTCATTACATATCGGGGAGTGTTTCTATTGTGACTACAAAACAATAATCCGCGGTGTCCCTCACTGACGACTGGATTACTTTTCCCATATGGGAAGGCGATTGCAGACCTGAAGGTCAGAGGTGTAAAGAGAACGGCTGTGGATGTCTGTGGTGGACGGGCTTGACTCATGCTTGCATGCTCCAGATTTTGGACGCACAATCTCATCACAGTGGCACTTTCAATTATCTTTGTACTTTGTATATTAATTCTAAAAACTGCATTTTTGACTTACCGTAAAATCCTTTTCTCTTAAGTTCATTGACGGACGCAGTACCCGCCCCACTATTTTGAGTTGGGTTGGTGTTACTTTCTGACGCTGCTTTCATACAAAACTGACATCCTATGCAGGAAGTGAGAGGGTGTACCCTCCGGTACTGCCCATAGGCGTAGCCAGAACTTTTTTTCTGTCTAGTGTCCTACTCCTGTAGGGGGCAGTATAACCCTACTGATATGGATCAGAGAACTGCGTCCGTCAATGAATGATAGAGAAAGGCCATTTATGGATTGCTCATTTTAACCGCTTGCCGACCGCTCACGTTGCTGCTACTGCATCAGAGCGGATCGGCTGGGTCTGTCGACGTAGACCTACGTCGCCAGATACCTCCCTCTCTCGGCGGCACGCAGGTTTAGACACAGCGGGAGTTGGGCCAGGGGAGGAGAGGCGGTGATGACCGCCTCTCTTCCCCGATCGTCAGGGAAAGAATGAGGAAATCCGCCCGCTTGTGTAAACAAAGCGGGCGGATCTCCTCTGTGACAGGCAGGGACAGATCACAGGATTCAGCAAAGCTGAACCTGCGATCTGTGTCACACAACCCCCTCCCCCACACACGTCAGTAAGCATGAGGCACACATTTAAAGCCTTGATCAGCAATAAAGTTAACCCTCTTGCGCAAACCAATCAAAATACGCTTATTGTGATTTTTTTTTTACCAAAAATATGTAGCAGAAAACTAAAATGTTAAAAAAATTTTGATTTGTAAATATTTTTGGGAATGTTATATATCAGAATGTGAAAAAGATTTTTTTTTTTTTCAAAACTGTCGCTCTTTTTTCAAAAATTAGATAAAAAAAAAAAAAAAAAAAAAATTGCAGAGGTGATCAAATACCACCAAACGAAAGCTCTATTTGTGGGGGAAAAAAATACATTAATTGTCCATTAAACTAACGCAGTGCCGAATCGCAAAATATGGCCTGGTCAGGAATGGGGTAAAATCTTCCGGTCTTAAAGTGGTTAAAAATACGCTAATTGAGAATTTTTTTGTCAAAGACATGTAGCTAAATACATTTTTCCCTAAATATATGACAAAAATTTAATATATTGGATATTTTTTAACTGTCAAAGTAGAAAATGTCAATTTTTCACAAAATTTTTTCTTTTTTTTTCATTAATATCGCAAAAAATGAAAAGCGCAGAGGTGATCAAATACCACCAAAAGAAAGCTCTGTTTTTAGGAAAAAAAGGATGGAAATTTTGTTTGGGTACAGTGTTGCATGACTGCGCAATTGTCAGTTAAAGTAGTGCAGTGCCAAGTTGAAAAAAGTGGCCTGGACGTTAAGCAGGAAAATCCTCCGGTCTTAAAGTGGTTAATGATTGGTCACTTTTGTGCTGCACTGTTTTGTCATAAATACTGAAGCAATGAATATGAAGCTGCTTATGTGTTGAGGGAGACAATAGCCGACAGTGAGGCCTGGGATGCCAAAATCTACAAAGTCAAAAGGAGGGTGACCCAAATACAAAATACGATGTCACTAGAAAAAGAAAAAACGTGCCCTTACCTTTTAGTTTTCATCTGCACTTGTAATTTGCTGTACATTTCCAAAACTGAAAGTAAAGAAATATAAAAAGTTACAAAAGAACACAATGTATATAAAACACAAAACTCTGAACATTTGAACCAGCAAAACTGCCTTCAGCAAATCCTGTAACATTGAGCAGCATATGCATAATGGGAGACATTTACAAAGACCCATGTAGTCAACAGGGACTATCTCCAGCCACAGCAAACCTGAATGAGCGATTCATACATAGACCTAAGGAATTCTTCTGTAATAAAAGACAATTGGATTGATTTACTAAAATTAGAGAGTGCAAAAATCTGGTGCAGCTGTGCATGGTAGCCAATCAGCTTCCAAGTTTAAGGCCCAGTCCACACTGGTGCGACATGCGCTCTGACTTTAATAGCACATGTCCCACCCCATTAATGGAACCATTCTAATAGGAGCGACTTGAGTTGCTCCGAATTAGAAAAGGGTAACTGCACTACTTGGTCCGACTTCTGTTAAAGCATAACTCCACTTCTGTTGAGGAAAAAAAACATTCCCCTCTGGGTGATCTCTGTACATTGCAAGGATTTTAAAAAACTTGGTTGCAGATTCCAAACTTTTGTTATTCTAAAGAAATCACTGTTTGTTCCTCTGTGCTGAGTGGGTCAAATGAGAGTGGTTTCATAATTATCTATCAGCTGTAACAGCTGCGGGGCTCCAATGAGGAAAGCTGCTGGGTCTGCATCCCTTTAGACGTGTTCCTATTGGGAGTATCTCACCAAAAATGTTTGTTGCAGGGGATGCCAGAAATCTGACTTGTATCTTAGTGCAGACTTCTGTGAAAATTGGTGAGCCAATTACACAAGCAGGAAATTATGTTTCTGGGGGTGTGGTCAGTGTACATTCTGTGTACAGAACAGCTCCAGGCGGCCATATTGAATTGCATTTTCAGAAAATTACAACAGCTGCAGATTGAAAAGGAAAGGTCATTTTTAATAACATTCAATTACAATATGATTTGTACCGCAATTGTATAGGTTTTTTTTTTTTTTCTTTTTATTCGCTGATTTTTTTTTCCCCACGAAAGTGGAGTTACCATTTAACCACTTAAGGACCAGGCCTATTTCTGACACATGTTGTTTACAAGTTAAAATCCGTATTTTTTGCTAGAAAAGTACTTAGAGCCCCCAAACATTATATATATATATATTTTTTTTTTTTTTTTTTAGCAAAGACTCTGGAGAATAAAATGGCGGTTGTTGCAATACTTTTTTTCACACTGTATTTGCGCAGCGGTCTTTCAAACTAAATTTTTTGGGAAAAATTGAATTTTTGACTTACCGTAAAATCCATTTCTCTGATGTTCATTGACGGACACAACCCCTGTCATTCCTGATCATTGGGTTATGCTGCACTCTACAGGAGTAGGACACTAGGCAGAAAAAACATCTGGCTACACCCATGGTCAGTCCCAGGGGGTATACTTCCTCTCCCTGCTATAGTCACTCAGTTTTGTTACAAGCAGTGTCAGAAGAATTACAACTCCACAGAGGGGCGGGTGCTGTGTCTGTCAATGAACATCAGAGAAATGGATTTTACGGTAAGTCAAAAATCCCATTTTCTCTTTCATTCATTGACGGACACAGCTCCCGTCATTCTTGACCATTGGGACGTCCCAAAGCAGTGTTAAACATGAGGGGTGGGAACAACCAAAAAATTCCCAAGGATAAACATTAGCCAACAAGGCAGCAAGGGCTCAACCAAAACTGGAGCCCTCCTGAAAAAACAAAACACCATCAAAGATCCTCTTAAACAGCAGCCTGCAAAACCTTGCAGCCAAAGGAAGCATCCGCAGATGCCAACACATACACTTTATAAAACATTGAAAAAGTGTGCACCGACGACCAGGTGGCAGGTTTGCAAACCTGTGTCACTAACGCTTCATAATGGAAGGCACTAAAGCGCCCTAGTAGAGTGCGCCTTGACAGGGAAAGATGGAACCTGACCCCTGATGGAATAGACCTGGACAACCCTTTTTAAGGGCCATCCGTGAGCACAAATCGAGAGTCTGACTTCCTGAAAGACTCCGTAGCTGCCAGGCATGCAAGGTAATTTCCTTTGGATGTTTAGGCCTGGGACACAGGGAAGGCAACACAATGGCTTCATTCAAATGAAAGTCAGAGACCACTTCAGGAAGAAATGATGTACAGGGGCAAAGCACCACCTTATCCCTGTGAATCACCAGATAAGGTGAATGACAGGATAACGCCGCCAGTTCAGACACCCTGCGCAAGATGATAGCCACCAAAAAGCTCACTTTCTGGGACAGCGTAAGCAGGAGAATCTGAATATTTTCAAAGGGAGGCTTCTGTAGAGCTGTAAGCACCAAATTAAGATCCCAAGGCGGCAACAGAGCCCATACTGGAGGAACCAAATGTTGGACACCCTGAAGAAAAGTACGCACCAGGGAATGTGTGGCCAAAAGTCATTGGAAAGAGACTACCAAGGCTTATACCTGGCCCTTGATGGCAAATTTCTGTTCAACCCCCCCCCGTTGAAGGAAGGTTAAGATCTGAGCCGCTGAGAAGGAGCGAGGATGCACCCCAAAAGACTCACATCACGCAATGTACGTCTTTCACGTACGATGATAGTTCTTCTTCGAAGTAGATTTACTAGCTTTTAACAACGTAGGAAACACCACTCTATCCTTTAGCACCTGGCGTTCAAAAGCCAAGCCGTCAAAGCCAGTGACTGTAAAGCAGGATGGAAGATCGGTCCTTAAGACAACAGATCCTCCCAGAGAGGAAGCTTCAAAGGAACGTCAGCGACCAGCCGTACCGGATCGTGGTACCAATCCCGGCGAGGCCAGTCCGGGGCCACTAAGATGACCGGAATCCTTTCGGCCTCAATCCTGCGAAGGAGTCTGGGCAGAAGCTTAAGAAGGAAGGCATAAATCAGATTATACTGACCACTCAGGGTAACCAGCACATCTGTGGAGTTTGCCAGTGGATCCCTCGACCGAGCGAAAAATCTCTGCATCTTTCTGTTGAGCAGAGACGCCAACAGATCCACCTCAGGAGTGCCCCACCGGAGACACAGACAATGAAACACATGCGGATAAATGGACCACTCCACGTTGTCCAATGTCTACCGAGGTAATTGGTCTGACCATTTTCCATCCCGGGAATGTGTACAGCGGAGAGGGCTGGAACAAACCGTTTTGCCCACCTTGGAATGGCGACTACCTCCAGATCCGCCAGGGCACTTCTTGTGCCACCTTGGTGATTCACATAAGCCACGGCCGTGGCATTGTCCGATCAAATACGCACAGGACATCCCTGAAGGCACAGTCTGATCGCTCTGCATTCCAGGACATTGATCGGTAGTCTGGACTCTGTCCAATACAAGGCGAGGAAGGATTTTTCCAGCCGAAGCGCCGGAAAGCGAATCCACCATATTGGGACTCCTTTGTTCCCTGACTCAGCCGGATCTGATTGTCCAGAGACTGCGGAGTCTTGTCCCATTTGGTCAGAATCTCTCTTTGCAGGGACCTCGTATGGAACTGCGCAAAAGGAACCGCCTCGAAAGGTAGATACCATCAGGCCCAGCACCCGCATGCAAGTCTGGAGGGATGACCATTTGTTGGACAGCAGGAGGTGAATTGCAGCCTGCAAATCACCAAGTATGTCCGGCCCCTCCTCCTTCCCCCCCAGCTGCCTTTTGGGACACACAGGTTCCAGGAGACGGCAGGACCATTCAGAAAGTGCAGTGCGACTCGCACATGCGCAGTAGGAATCGGGCTGGTTTCCCCCTAGTGAAGATGCCAACACCTGCACCCAAAACCGATTAAAGAATCGGCTCAGGGTGCGGACATTGCGTGATCCCTGGATAGGCAAGTGTCCTTATATTAAAAGTCAGCAGCTACAGTAGCTACTGCACCTGCTGACTTTTAAGTTTTTTTGACCAGACTGGAGCTCCTTTTCAAGGTAAAAAAAAAAAAAAAACTTCCTGCCTTTAGAATTTTAAGGTGCATTGCTACTTCTAACCACTAGAGGGAGAACAATAAAACAAGAAAGAAAAACTGTCAGAGCTTTTGACACTCCGTCTGCATTCTCTTCCAGATTTCATTTGCAGACTAAGCAAAAGTGACCGGAGTCAGGACATCGAAGACTGACAGGGGAACCTGAACAGTTGCTGCAACATTTATCTCCAATGTTTGGGTAAGGGCTTGTGTAGACAAATGTTATATTTTTGTGTTAACCACTTCAATACAGGGCAGTTACACCCCCTTCCTGCCCAGGCCAATTTTCAGCTGTTAGCACTGTTTTTATTTTGACTGACAATTGCGCGGTCATGCAACACTGTACCTAAACCAAATTTATGTCATTTTTTTACCACAAATAGAGATTTATTTTGGTGGTATTTGATCACCGCAAGGTTTTTTCTTTTTTGGTACACAAATAAAAAAAGACCTAAAAGGGGGGGGCCGAGACCGAAAAAGCCCGTGGTGTATGTGGCAGCCCAGGGGTGCCTTAATTCTCCCTGGTGAGGGGCAGCTCGCCTTGAGTTTTTCGGCACCTTGATCACTGCACTATACACACTTTTTCTGCACCTGCCTCTTGGGCCAGGCCTTTTGGCTTAGACCAGAGGAATTTTTTATTCCAGCCGAAAAGGCCTGCCTTTGTACCTCACATTGGCACCTATGCACTTCTCTTCCCCCACCTTTTTGTTTGTGTGTGTTTTTCTTTGTTGTGAGTCACTGCACTTTCACCTTTTCTTCTATGCACGACTTGGAGGGTGTGGGTCCTCAGGCCCAGCCTTGAAAGTCTTGGGAGGGGGTGGATATGGCCTTCTGTCTAGGTTTGGCCTCTCTCATGGGGTCTCCCTTCGGGAGGAGCTCCACCTAGTAAGTGGGGAGGGCTGTTTCGGCAGTCCCCCTGCAGAACGGGGTTTGCCAGGTTTCGGCCAGGCATACCATTGGAAGTACCTCAGTCCCTGTCAGGAGTCTTGCGCCCCGGGGGATCAAGGTCAGGGTCCAACCTCTTCGGAGGGGATGACCATTTCGAACACCCTGTGCATTTTTTGTGTTTCTCACGTTTGCGTGTGTGCACTTTTTTATGCACCTGGTGTTAGTCTTTGTGTGGGCTTTAAAAAAAAAATAAAAAAAAAAGACCTAAAAGGTTGAAAAAAAAAAAAAAGTTTTTTGTTTATGTTATAATATTTTGTAAATAGATAAGTTTTTTCCTCCACTGATGAGCCCTGATGAGGCCGCACTGACAGGCACTGATGAGGAGGCACTAATATGCAGCACTGATAGGCTGCACTGATATGCAGCACTGATGGGTAGCACTGATATGCAGCACTGATAGGCGGAACTGGTGGGCAATAATGGGTACTGCTGGGCGGCACTGATAGATGGCAATGATGGGCACTGGTGGGCAGCACTGATAGATAGCAATGGTGGGCAGCACTGATAGGGAGGGCACCACTGACAGGCTCCCTGAGCCCTGATTGCCATCCCTGGTGGCCATGTTGGGCATCCCTGGTGGCTCTAGTGGCACCCCCCCCCCCCCCCAGGGTCTGCACTGGTAAAAAATGCTCTGATTACCACTGCCAACCAAACCCCCCCCCCCCCCCCCCGTGAGGAGAGCCACGGATCGGCTCTCCTCTACTCGTACCTGTCAGGCACGAACTGAGGAAAGCCGATTAACAGCTCATCCTATTTACTATGTGACCTGCTGTGATTGGATACAGCTGGTCACATAGCAAAGAGCCTATGTCATGGGCTCTTTACCGAGATCGGAGATGCGGTGTGTCAGAGTGACACACCGCAGCACCGATCGCCACTCTGCGCATTATCCTGCCGACGTCATATGGCGGCGGGTCAGGATAATGTAACCAAGGTACATTGGAAGCACACATCAGACATGAAGATTCCCATTTTATGAAGATTTTATATTTTCTAGTGCTCACGAAATAGCAGTGGAGAGCGAAAAACTTGGTGCAGCTGTGCATGGTAGCCAATCAGCTTCCAGGTCCTTTGCCAAATGTTAACCTCTTGCCGACCACCCTCCATAGTATTACTGCGGCAGGGCGGCTCGGCTGCACAAAACCACGTAGTACTACGTGATTTCGTGCACGAGGTCTCAGCAGCGTACGCACGCCGCCGGAGCCGCGCTCCTGCTGTGTTAAGTGCTGTGTTTTGTAAATCAACCCCAGAGGGTCAGGTACTTGCTAGAGAATTGAGCAGTAGAAACTGGTCCTGGCCAACCTTGTAGGTCCAGGGGTCAGTCAGGAATGTCAGGGAGTACCCTGAGGAGTTATACAGTAACAGAGAATATAGAATCTCTCTGAAGAAGGGAGTATAAATCTGTATGGGCTACAACTCCCACAGTCATGTTCCCACTTGAATGGGGACAAAGGGTCCCAGGGCACAGAAGAGCCAGGAAAACCTGGGGAGAGCCACTGATGTGTGCAGTAGCACAGATAAATGGTGAGGGTCAGATGAAAAATGTCAAACACAAGGGGTCAGCCTGTGAGCTAAAGGGACCGATCGGAGCACCCAAATGGCAGGAAGGCAAACTACCTGAGGACTCGCCCAGATGTAGAACTCTACCCCCCATATAAAAGTGGGGTTGAACATTCATTAAAAAGGCTAATCTGGCTTCGAGCCCTATGGGCTGAGTGGGAGTTAGGTTCTAAAGTCCTATGGGTGGGTACCTGCTGCCGATGTAGATGAAGGACCCATCCAGAGAAATACTGCACTGCGGCAAGAGAATATTCTCAACAGTATTGCTGATCACAGCGTCAAAGCAAGTACAAAGAAACCATGTACCTTGAAAGTAAATTGAGTCAGCGATTGGCCTCGGTCTTAAACCACAAGGCTGGAAAACTAGCAATGCCGGAAATTTGAAAAAAAAGCTGCAAACAGTAAGGTTGCTCCCTGTGCTTCAGCACAAAATGCCTTACCCTCCTGTGGTTGTGCCTAGAGATATAACATTTCTGGAAATTCTGTTGCCATGGGGGGAAAATACCTTTTATTTCCCTGTTTTATTTTACCCAGAAAAAACTTTTTTTTTTTTTTTTTTTAAGGAAAAATTAAAAAAATAATTCAGTGTGGAGTAGTTTTACAAATTGAAAGTCATTTTGTTACACTGGTAGGAATCACTTACAGTGGGTACGGAAAGTATTCAGACCCCCTTAAATTTTTCACTCTTTGTTATATTGCAGCCATTTGCTAAAATCATTTAAGTTCATTCTTCTTCCATATGAATGTACACATAGCACCCCATACTGACAGAAAAACACAGAATTGCTGACATTGTTGCAGATTTATTAAAAAAGAAAAACTGAAATATCACATGGTCCTAAGTATTCAGACCCTTTGCTCAGTATTTGGTAGAAGCCCCCTTTTGATCTAATACAGCCAGGAGTCTTTTTGGGAAAGATGCAACAAGTCTTTCACACCTGGATTTGGGGATCCTCTGCCATTCCTCCTTGCAGATCCTCTCCAGTTCTGTCAGGTTGGATGGTAAACGTTGGTGGACAGCCATTTTTAGGTCTCTCCAGAGATGCTCAATTGGGTTTAAGTCAGGGCTCTGGCTGGGCCATTCAAGAACAGTCACGGAGTTGTTGTGAAGCCACTCCTTCGTTATTTTAGCTGTGTGCTTAGGGTCATTGTCTTGTTGGAAGGTAAACCTTCGGCCCAGTCTGAGGTCCAGAGCACTCTGGAGAAGGTTTTTGTCCAGGATATCCCTGTACTTGGCCGCATTCATCTTTTCCTCAATTGAAACCAGTCGTCCTGTCCCTGCAGCTGAAAAACACCCCCACAGCATGATGCTGCCACCACCATGCTTCACTGTTGGGACTGTATTGGACTGGTGATGAGCAGTGCCTGGTTTTCTCCACACATACCGCTTAGAATTAAGGCCAAAAAGTTCCACATTTGGTCTCATCAGACCAGAGAATCTTATTCCTCACCATCTTGGAGTCCTTCAGGTGTTTTTTAGCAAACTCCATGCAGGCTTTCATGTGTCTTACACTGAGGAGAGGCTTCCGTCGGGCCACTCTGCCATAAAGCCCCGACTGGTGGAGGGCTGCAGTGATGGTTGACTTTCTACAACTTTCTCCCATCTCCTGACTGCATCTCTGGAGCACAGCCACAGTGATCTTTGGGTTCTTCTTTACCTCTCTCACCAAGGCTCTTCTCCCCCGATAGCTCAGTTTGGCCGGACGGCCAGCAATAGGAAGGGTTCTGGTCGTCCCAAACGTCTTCCATTTGAGGATTATGGAGGCCACTGTGCTCTTAGGAACCTTAAGTGCAGCAGAAATCTTTCTGTAACCTTGGCCAGATCTGTGCCTTGCCACAATTCTGTCTCTGAGCTCTTCAGGCAGTTCCTTTGACCTCATGATTCTCATTTGCTCTGACATGCATTGTGATCTGGAAGGTCTTATATAGACAGGTGTGTGGCTTTCCTAATCAAGTCCAATCAGTATAATCAAACACAGCTGGACTCAAATGAAGGTGTAGAACCATCTCAAGGATGATCAGAAGAAATGGAAAGCACCTGAGTTAAATATATGAGTGTCCCAGCAAAGGGTCTGAATACTTAAAACCATGTGATATTTCAGTTTTTCTTTTTTAATAAATCTGCAACAATGTCAACAATTCTGTGTTTTTCTGTCAGTATGGGGTGCTATGTGTACATTCATGAGGAAGAAGAATGAACTTAAATGATTTTAGCAAATGGCTGCAATATAACAAAGAGTGAAAAATTTAAGGGGGTCTGAATACTTTCCGTACCCACTGTAAAGGTTACAAAAGTTAAAATAATTTGTCAGACAAATTAACCCTGTTAAGGCCTGAGAGAAGTTTCCCCCGCAGTGCCCCCTAGTGGCTGAAATGCATATATTTCTTGTTTGAGAACTGCATTGAGACACAGTGTTACTTGAACTGTATTCCAGGATTAGTGAGTCTTCAGCTGAGAGAACTCATAAGCAATAATTTAAGACTTTTTTTCTTTTGGTGGTATTTACTTATCATTGTAAAAGAACATATTCCACGCCTCTTTTTTTCTTCAATTATTCCAGAAAAACAAAACAAAAAGACAACTTTTTAAAAAAAAAATAAAAAAATTTCCCGGCCTTCCCAACTCTCTTTCTATCTCTCTTTAGCTCTCTCTATCTCTCAAAAAAAAAATTAGAGGAACACTTTGAGATCTGATGTGTTTTCAATGGGGAAAAATCGCATGCTGGATATCTATACTGATATAGACTTGGTAATGTGTTAGGAAGGAAAGGATGCCACATTGTTTGATGGAAATTAAAATTATCAGCATACAGAGGGCTGAATTCAAAGACACCCCAAAAATCAAAGTGAGAAAATGATGCAGCAGACTAGTCCATTTTGCTGAAATTTCATTGCAGTAACTCAAAATGGTACTCAGTAGTTTGTATGGCCCCCATGTGCTTGTATGCATGTCTGACAATGTCGGAGAATGCTTCTAAGGAGACTACGGATGGTGTCCTCGGGTATTTCCTCCCAGATCTGAACCAGGGCATCACTTAGCTCCTGAACAGACTGAGGTGCAACTTGGCGGCATCGGATGGACCAAAACAATGTCCCAGAGGTGTTCTATTGGATTTAGATCAGGCGAGCGTAAGGGTCATTCATTGGTATCAATTCCTTCATCCTCCAGGAACTGGCTGCATACTCTCACCACATAAGGTCGAGTATTTTTGTGCACCAGGACGAACCCAGGACCTACTGCAACGGTGTAGAGTCTGACAATGGATCCAAGGAGTTCATCCCGATACCCAACGGCAGTCAGGGTGCCATTGTCTAGCCTGTAGAGGTCTGTGCATACCTCCATGGATATGCCACCCCAGACCATCACTGACCCACCACCAAACCGGTCATGCTGAACAATGTTACATGCAGCATAACGTTCTCCACGGCTTCTCCAGACACTTTCACATCTGTCACGTGTGCTCAGGGTGAACCTGCTCTCATCTGTGAAAAAGCACAGGACGCCAGTGGAGGACCTGCCAATTCTGGTGTACAATGGCAAATGCCAATCGAGCTCCACAGTTCTGGGCAGTGAGCACAGGGCCCACTAAAGGATGTCGGGCCCTCGGACCAACCTCATGAAGTCCGTTTCTGACTGTTTGGTCAGAGACATTCACACCAGTGGCCTGCTGGAGGTCATTTTTCATTTCTCATCCTGTTCCTCCTTGCACAAAGGAGCAGATACCGGTTCTGTTGATGGGTTAAGGATGTACTATGGTCCTGTCCAGCTCTGCTAGAGTAACAGCCTGTCTCCTGGAATCTCATCCATTATCTTCAGACTGTACTGGGAGACACAGCAAACCTTCTGGCAATGGCACGTATTGATGTGCCATTAGGACTGTTGAGCAGTTAGAATCCTATATCAGGCAAGAATTCCAACATTCCTCTTACCAAACTCCAGCAACTGGTCTCCTCAGTTCCCAGACATTTACAGAATGTTAAAAGAAGAGGGGATATCACATCCTGGCCCTGTCCCAACTTTGAGACATGTTGCTGCCATCAATTTCAAAATTACCTTATTTTTTTTTCTTAAAATGGCCCATTTTCTCTGTTTAAAAATTTGATATGTTTTCTATTTGAATAAAATATGGAGATTTTCAAATCATTGCATTCTGGTTTTATGTAGATTTTACACAGCGTTGTAACTTTTTACCTGCAATGAAAAGGGATCTCAGTATGACCCAATGTGCTCAAACACAGCCTCAGAATGGCCATCCACAATGCACCATTAAATAGAAATCTGCAATTTGTGTCCTTCAAAAAGAAGAAACCCCCTATCTACACAAGCCCCTCAGCATAAGCACCCATCATCTCAAGGCCATGCCATCTCCCTTACCCATCTTATTTAGGGACTGAAAGTTCTTGGGCCAAATCTAGTTCTCTTTGTTCCTTCTGAAGGATGTAACTTGCTTCCTAATATTACGTAATGTACAGAGCTGTGTAATATGTCAATGCTTTACAGATAAGAATTGATGGTACCCGCTCGCTCCCCAGCACTTACCAGGCAGACATAGGTTAAGCTTGTCCACTGTGGCAGCGATGTTTCTCTGCTGAACCCGGCATTTCTGCAGCTCTTTCATCGTGGATAATAACTAGATGCAAGTGAAAGGAAAACACATTACATAGGACATCCACGTTGGAGAAAATGTCACCAATTCCCTACTACATACCTAGAAATAGGAATACTTTACTGAAAGGAGTACTGCACTTAGCTCTGTCTACCATACTTTAGAATCATTTGTGTTTTACCAATATCTTTCCAAAACAACCAAAAGAGCATAATCCTGAATGATTGATTTTGTTGAAAGCCAGGCCCAAAAAATGCCCTCCTAATGCATAAAAGTTATATAACAAATGCTACCTTATTGTGGTGCTTGTTTTCTGCTAGGAGATGTTGGATAGAGGCTGGGTGCTTAAAGGCCTACAATACTCTTAAACAAAAAGCTGAGGACACTCAGAGGGGATTTGGGTTACAGGAGAGCCAAGACCTCAAAAGCTTGCCAGTATCAAATCACCTGACTGTACGAGCCTATAACCCATGGTGTATGAATAAGTAGCCTGTGTCCTGAACTATACCATACATAGCAACCTTGCAGTGCCCTATCCAATGACTATAGCCAACATAACAGTGAGATCACCTCGGCTCCATCTATTTGCAGTCTTCCATTAGTGTCCGTTACTTGATTCTGAAAAAGAAAAATTACAATTAAAATAAGAATATTCACAATGTCTAAAGACAACCCAAATATCATAAAAACTCACAATTTATAAACAAAGAATATACCAGTACCTAAACTCTTCACATTAGATTCCGCCATTAGCTCAGGGCTTCACAAATTCCAGACGACAGGTCGCCATGGTTGACTGGGCTTTTGTCAGCCATCCGCCTCCTACTTGTCAACTGGTCTATATCCGAAAGACGGCTACAGCGTGGTCGTCCAGTTCTGGGAGGGGATCAATTTACGTCCTCTCCGAACCAGATGCATCGGGTGTGCTCTGTGATTAAGATGTCCTTTGGACACAGTTGATCACAAATCAAAGGAAAGGGCCGATCACAGTGGTCCTTTACCATGTGATGAGCTGTGTCCAATCACAGCCGGTCAAATGTAAACAAATGCCGGTTATCAGCATTTCCTTTCCTCAGCGCTCTCACATCGTAAGGAAATGAAAGCCGATAACCAGTTATCCTGTGACAGGAGACATTTATAATGATAATCAGAGCACTGATCATTAGTGCAGCCCCATTAGTGTACCATATCAGTGCCCATCAGTGCAGCCACATCAGTCCACATCACTGCATCCACAGGAGTGTAGCCACATCAGTGCAGCCTCATCAGTCTACATCACTGCATCCAAATCAGTGCAGCCTCATCAGTCTACATCACTGCATCCAAATCAGTGCAGCCTCATCAGTCCACATCACTGCATCCACAGGAATGTAGCCACATCAGTGCAGCCTCATCAGTCTACATCACTGCATCCAAATCAGTGCAGCCTCATCAGTCTACATCACTGCATCCAAATCAGTGCAGCCTCATCACTGCATCCACATCAGTGCAGCCTCATCATTCTACATTACTGCAGCCTCATCAGTGCAGCCTCATCAGTGCAGCCTCATCAGTGCAGCCTCATCAGTGCAGCCTCATCATTCTACATTACTGCATCCACATCACTGCATCCACATCAGTGCAGCCTCATCACTGCATCTACATCAGTGCAGCCTCATCAGTCTACATCCACATCAGCGCAGCCACATCACTGCATCCACATCAGGGCAGCCTCAGTCTACATCACTGCATCCACATCAGTGCAGCCTCCTCAGTCTACATCACTGCATCCACATTAGTGCAGCCACATCACTGCATCCACATCAGTGCAGCCTCAGTCTACATCACTGCATCCACATCAGCGCAGCCTCATCAGTCTACATCACTGCATCCACATCAGTGCATATCAGTGAAGAATAAAAATGACCTATTTGAAAAATTTTATAAACAGAAATGAAGAAAGTTTTTTTCAAAATGTTTGGTTTTCGTTTATTTAGCAAAAAAAAAAACAAGTGGTCATTGAATACCACCAAAAGAAAGCCCTGTGTGTGGAAAAAAAATATATAGTTTCATATGGGTACAAGTATGACTGCGCAAAGTGTGAAAGTGCTGAAACCTGAAAATTTGCCTTTGCAGGAAAGGGGTAAAAATGCCCAGTGGGCAAGTGGTGACCGTAGTGGGACATTAGAGTGTGAGCTCCTTTGGTGCAAGGACATTGAATGGCTTAGTGTTCTCTGCCCAGCACTGCAGAGCATGCTCGAGTTATATAAATACATAATAGTAGTGTATGACTGTACTGGGGGCATTAGAGTGTGAGCTCCTTTGGTACAAGGACATTGAATGGCTTAGTGTTCTCTGCACAGCACTGCAGAGCATGCGCGAGTTATATAAATACATAATAGTAGTGTATGACTGTACTGGGGGCATTAGAGTGTGAGCTCCTTTGGTACAAGGACATTGAATGGCTTAGTGTTCTCTGCCCAGCACTGCAGAGCATGCTCAAGTTATATAAATAAATAACATTAGTGTATGACTTTACTGGGGACATTAGAGTGTAAGCTCCTTTGGTGTAAAGGAATCAAGCTGGCCATGCATGGTACAATCTGATTGAACAATCTAGGTATAATCTCTTTAGATTAACCAAATGTACATAAAGTCAGGACCTCCTGACCTAAACCATCCATTCAATTACTATCACATCAAGTAGGTACTCGCACTACATAATCATTGGCAGATCTAGGGGAGATCATAAAACCAGGCTGCACTGTGTGTGATCAGCACCGTTCGATCGTCATAAATGATTAATGATCTGTGACTGTAGCGAGGACATACTCCATACAATACATGGTGTCCTCTAGGTCCTCAGAAGGTTATAAAAATAAAATAGATCACGATTGTATACACGGCAGCAGCCACTGTTCCTGGGCACTGGAGCTGAATGAAGAGCTCCTCACAAACAAGAACCGCAAGATTTAGGAGAACGATCGGCTGAAATCTCTCAAACCACAAAAGTAAACAAGCTGATTTTACCAAAACATGCCTGAATCCCTCAACACAAAAATTACCCTCTACTCCAAATAGACACTCTGAGGACTAACATAAACAGCTGCAAAGAGTAGAAATATCTCAGCTGCAATGTGGATGGTGGACCACAAGACAGCCGGGTCAGGAGCTTCCTTGGTCCCCCTTTGGGGGGGGGGGGGGGATTCCTTTACATAAAAGGAAAAGGATGTGGATTGCACCAAATTGCTTCTGCTTGATGATAATGAGCTTCTCTGTAAACTTCCAGCAGAATCGGGTCTAGAACACGAATGCGGTGTGCGGGCAACATCTTGTCCTGGTCTACCAAGAGAGGGGCCAATGGCTGCTAAGCAACAACCATGAATAAGCAAGCTGGAGACCACACATTCTATGGCTCATACACCACATTAACCCCTTCCTGTACGCAATCTGTATAGAAAAGTTCCGCAACATTCTGCCCCATGGGGATACATCTATCCTCTGAGAGCCAGCAGCCATCAGCAATCAATCCCTGATGCCATGGATAACCTCAGGTCCCCACTAATCATCAGGAATCGATCAGAGTGCTCCTTATTTGAGAGTCAGCAGCCATCGGCAATCAATCCCTGATATCACAGATAACCTCAGCTCCCCACTAATCATCAGGAATCGATCAGAGTGCTCCTTATTGGAGAGCCAGCACCCATCGGCAATCAATCCCTGATATCACAGATAACCTCAGCTCCCCACTAATCATCAGGAATTGATCAGAGTGCTCCTTATTGGAGAGCCAGCAGCCATCGGCAATCAATCCCTGATGTCACGGATAACCTCAGGTCCCCACTAATCATCAAGAATCAATCAGAGTGCTCCTTATTTGAGAGCCAGCAGCCATCGGCAATCAATCCCTGAGGTCACAGGTCCCCCACTAATCATCAGGAATTGATCAGAGTGCTCCTTATTTGAGAGCCAGCAGCCATCGGCAATCAATACCTGATGCCATGGATAACCTCAGGTCCCCCACTAATCATCAGGAATCGATCAGAGTGCTCCTTCTTTGAGAGCCAGCCGCCAACGCTCTGCGCAGCTGCTGGCTCTCAGTCCCTGATGTCACAGGCACCTCAGGTCCCCACTGATCATCAGGAACAATCGTAGTGTCCTCTTTATGTAATCATTGAGAACCAATAGGACTATCAGAGTGCTCCTCCTCTTTTAGAGAGTCAGCATCCAACACTTTGCGCAGCTGTCGGCTCTCAATCCCCGATGTCACCGATACCTCATGTCCCCACTGATCACTAGGAACCTATCGGGAGTGCTCCCTCTTGCAGAGCCAGCTGACAACACTCTGTGCAACTGCCGCCTCTCAGTCCCCGATACCTTAGGTTCCCCACTGATCATCAGGAACCGATCAGACTATTCTCCCTTTATGTAATCATTGTTGATTAATTACAGCGCCTTCAAAAAGTATTCATACCCCTTGAAATTTTCCACATTTCGTCATGTTACAACCAAAAAAAAACTGTAAATGTACTTTATTGTAATTGTATGTGATAGACCAAAACAAAGTGGCACATAATTGTGAAGTGGAAGGAAAATGATAAATGGTTTTCAAATTCAGAGTATCCTCTAGGCTAGGGAATAATTTCCGACTTTCGGAGTGCTCCCTCTTTGAGAGCCAGCAGCCAACGCACTGTGCAGCTGGCTCTCAGTCCCCGATGTCGCGGATACCTCAGGTCCCCAGTGATCATCAAGACCCCGAGTGGCAGAGTGGTTACCTCATCATGTGACAACTGTGTCAGCAATGATTCCATGCAAGCTGGAGGCTTTGCTGAAAAAATATAAGCCTTCAGTATGTGAAAAAAAAGAGGCCTACTACAGACTGCACTGGCAGTTGCAATTCCATGAGCCTTATACAGATAGCACAGTTGTATAAATACAATTTAAAGCAAAAAATTGGGGGAGCTGCACTGGCTTTAGATATACATGTTCAGGGTTTGCTCCCCCAATTTTTTGCTTGTTTATTATGTATTCGGTCTGACCAGACTTCTGAGGTTGAGCATCCCATCCCCCACACACACCTGTACTCTATTGGTGTCCACTATCAAGTAGATATAGGAGGAGTCCCCTGTAGTGCATTAGCACACCTTCCCAGCAAGGAGTGTTGTCTCCAAGGGTTAGAGAGGCTGGATTCACCCCTTTTTTATGGATAGTGTAGGACCCACTGACAATGGGGTACTTTGACGTAGTGGTGGGCTTGAGCACGATATGGCCATATGGTGGGACTAAATCCCCATTTTTATTTATGGATTGTCTCCATATTTAAAAGTCATTTCTTTTGCATGTGTGCGCTATTCTTTTTTAATATACATGGTATGTATGTATAGTTACAATGATCTGGGCTTCCAGAAGTATCAGCCAAGTATGGTATGTATTTACAGTTACAATGATCCGGGCTTCCAGAAGTATCAGCCAGCTATGGTATGAACAGTTACATTGATCCAAGCTGGACCAATATAAGTTTGTATTAAATATTAAACCCCTGAAATTCATCTTTGAAGCCCCCAGACGTGTAAAAAGCAGACCAAGGAAGACCTACCTTCAGTTTCTCAGCCTCGCCTCTCACTTTCAGCAGCTCGGTGATGGAGTCCACGAATCCCTGGTAGTGAAAGTTACACATCTTCTCGATCTCGCGGTCATGGTTGCGGATGCGAGCTTCCAGCTTCTCCATGAACGTGCTGTGCTCTTCTCCATCATATACAGACCTGTCGGGGAGAAGAGAACCGTCATCACATAAGAGGAACAACAGGATCCGGAGAATCATCTCCCTCCATCAATGTGACACCTAAGGCTCCATATGTACACGGGACGTTGTAAATGGCCGTTTAGGAGCAGTTGGGCATTTTTTTCAGAAGCCCCTGAACCCTCCTCCATGTTATCTTATCTGTCCATGTACACAGGGTCGTTTACAATCATTTACAGGCAGTTGAGTCCAGGGACGTTTTTTGGAAAGCAATTATTTGCGTTCAAACGTGTGTTTCCCGGCGTTTCAAACGCAAAAACGCGACCGAACGCGATGACCAGCGTTTAGCGCTCGCGTTTTTCCATTTTAAAAGGGGAATGATTTTTTTTACCTCTAGGAACGATTTTAGACGTAAATGCCCGCTAAACGCGAGTGCAAACGTGACGTTTTAAACGTCCTAAAAAAAAAAAAATTCCAGCATTCAAGGGTCTTTTAACAACGTCCCGTGTACATGGAGCCTTAAACCATCTTGCTGACTCTTACAAAAGGGACAAGTGTTATAGTTCAACCAGGGGGTCTCTCCAATGCATTGCAGTTGTGCCACCTAACAAATTGAGGAATTTCTGTACCTATTTAAAGGGGGTGTTACATTTTGTTCATTCTTTATGGACCATGGTCAAAACTAAAACGCAAGCTTTTTTTTGTTAACTTCGCAAGACATTATGGAATATTGCACATTAATAATATGCAGTACAACATGCAGCCAGCAGGTAGAGCTTTAGACTCCTTTTTCCATGTTCAGGTGTTTCTTTACTACTTGTAATAAAAAGTTACAAAGCCCACTTAACACACAAGTTTATGAGACGAATCGGTCCAATGTTCTTTTGCTTTAATTTTCTAGTGTTGGCTTATGCAGCTATAAGGCTGCAGACAACAATAGGCATGGCCCCACAGGACAGAGCAGATGTGAATAAATTACGGACCTGAATGCAGATAATTGTATCCCTGTGTGCATCAGCCCCAAAAAGAGGATACGTACACATTACAGCTGCACGATTAATCATTAAAAAAAATCGCGATCTCGATTTTACCCAGAACCGTGCAGCTCTAGCACACATACATTTATAGTTTTATCTCTCTCGTCGGCTCCATCTTTCTGTAGTTACCCTCAGGTTGTTTTGTGATGCTTGCCAAGTATAAATGAGAGTCATTTTCCTGATTTTTGTCTTTTCCTTTTTTTGTTTTTACTTTACTAGGTTTTTGTGCCTAGGTGAGAAGGACGCTCGCAACCCCCAGATTCTTTGCTGCAGGGTTTTGGATGGCAGCAGAGCCCTGTAGAACTTCTAGGCACATGGATGGGTTGCCCACACTGCCCGAACCCCCCTTCCCCCACCCCATGTGTGCACAGATGTGCCACAGGGCTCTATCAGGATCCAAAGAAGAAATGCCTCACACATCAGCAGGTTTTTGTTCATGTCAGAACTGTCCATGCAAATCAGGCCAAAGAGGCCAACTCCAGGGGCAAAAAAGAAGAGGCCAACTGTGGGGCAAAAAGTAAGAGGCCAACTGTGGGGCAAAAAGTAAGAGGCCAACTGTGGGGCAAAAAGTAAGAGGCCAACTGTGGGGCAAAAAGTAAGAGGCCAACTGTGGGGCAAAAAGTAAGAGGCCAACTGCGGGGCAAAAAGTAAGAGGCCAACTGCGGGGCAAAAAGTAAGAGGCCAACTGCGGGGCAAAAAGTAAGAGGCCAACTGCGGGGCAAAAAGTAAGAGGCCAACTGCGGGGCAAAAAGTAAGAGGCCAACTGCGGGGCAAAAAGTAAGAGGCCAACTGCGGGGCAAAAAGTAAGAGGCCAACTGCGGGGCAAAAAGTAAGAGGCCAACTGCGGGGCAAAAAGTAAGAGGCCAACTGCGGGGCAAAAAGTAAGAGGCCAACTGCGGGGCAAAAAGTAAGAGGCCAACTGCGGGGCAAAAAGTAAGAGGCCAACTGCGGGGCAAAAAGTAAGAGGCCAACTGCGGGGCAAAAAGTAAGAGGCCAACTGCGGGGCAAAAAGTAAGAGGCCAACTGCGGGGCAAAAAGTAAGAGGCCAACTGCAGGCAAAAAAGTAAGAGGCCAACTGCGGGGCAAAAAGTAAGAGGCCAACTGCGGGGCAAAAAGTAAGAGGCCAACTGTGGGGCAAAAAGTAAGAGGCCAACTGTGGGGCAAAAAGTAAGAGGCCAACTGCGGGGCAAAAAAAACGGGATTTTTGACTTACCGTAAAATCCATTTCTCTGATGTTCATTGACGGGCACAGCTACTGATCATCTTAACCATTGGGTTATACTGACCCCTACAGGAGTAGGACACTAGGCAGAAAAAAAAAGTCTGACTACACCCATGGGCAGTCCCAGAGGATATGCTCCCTCTCTCTGCTATAGGTACTCAGTTTTGTTACAAGCAGTGTCAGAAGAATTACAACTCTACAGAGGGGTGGGTGCTGTGTCCATCAATGAACAGAGAAATAGATTTTACGGTAAGTCAAAAATCCCATTTTCTCTTTTGTTCATTGATTCAGGTCTTCATAACTGTTGGTAAAAGAAAAGGAATTGGCAGCACTCCAGGTTGAGTCAAAATCCAGATTTATTGACTGGACATCCAAATATGACAATCGTGACAAGGTAGACGCGTTTCACACACTGACTGTGTGCTTAATCATTATTCCTTTTCTTTTATCAAGTTTTCACGGAGGCGAGCCGGGGCATGCACCTGTGTGAGTCATCAAGACAACCTTGAGCAGTGACTCCTTGTCTTTTCAATTTCATAACTGTTGGGACCAGCAAAAAAATTTCTCAAGGCTAAACAGTAGCCAACCAGGCAACAGGAGCTCAACCAAAACAACTGGAGCCCACCTGAGAAAAACAATACATCCTCAAAGAGGACCAGGTTCTCTCAACAGCAGCCTGCAAAACCTTGCGGTCTAAAGAAGCATCCGCAGATGCCAACACATCCACTATATAGAACTGAGTGCAGAGAGAGGGAGGATACTCCCTGCGACTGCCCATGGGCGTGGCCAGACTTTTTCTGCCTAGTGTCCTACTCCTGTAGAAGGCAGTATAACCCAACGGTTATGAAGATCTGAAGCTGTGCCCGTCAATGAACAAAAGAGAAAAGAGGCCAACTGCGGGGGCAAAAGAAAAAGGCCAACTGCGGGGGCAAAAGAAAAAAAAAGAGGCCAAATGCGGTGCAAAAAAAAAAACCCCAAAAAGATGCCAACTGCGGAGCAAAAAAAAAAAAGAGGCCAACTGTTGGGGGGGGGAGAAGCTAACTGTGGGGGGGGGGGGGAGAGGCCAACTGTGGGGGGAAGAGGCCAGCTGCGGGGAAAAAAAATAAAATAAATTGGGGGGGCAAAAAAGAAGAGGCTAATAGAAATAGAGAAGAAATGCCTCACACATCAGTGGGGTTTTGTTCATGTCAGAAATCGGACCAGGAGAGAGTAGTAGCTGATCTGATGTCACTCGAGGTGTGTTCCCATGGTAACATACAAAAGAGAGTGGCTCGATAGTGTAATAGAGTCACACACTTTTATTAAGTATAGAATAAAAAACTCACATTAGAAATGCAGGTATAAGCAGTGGATAAGCCGGCCGGCTCCAATAGCCCGTCCTCTGGGCAGCGCGGTGACGTCAGCACGCCGTGCGCTACGCGGTCGTCTCAACAGACTTCTGATACAAAAGTCACTTAAAGCAGGTTGATGCAGCATAGGATGAAGCCAACTGCAGGGCAAAAAGGAGGCCAACCGTGGGGCAAATGCACCTGTAAATCAACCTTAAACAATATCAGAGCAATTTTCCCATCAATACAGACGCTACCCTGGCAACTGAAAGACATTCTAGATCCTTCTCTAAAACGTTCTTCATGTGCTCCTCAAACTGATGCATGGCTGAAACCATTGTGACAGATTGCCGTGGCTGAGAGTGCCAAGGGCATGATTTGCCTTAGATCAGTGGTTGTCAACTTCTGAGTTATAGAGGGCCTTAACCGCAGCCCCTGAAGGGGCCGCACAGAACATTCAGTATATGTAATGCTGGAGAGGACTGTCAGAGACTGCAGACCTAATAGAGGAAATGAGGGTCAGAGAGTGAGGACAGGATAAATTGTGGGTGGGGATATGCTGCAGAAGACAATATGAATCGGGGGACATGTTACATGAAACTAGCTGAGATCAATGCTATTACCCCAATGTTCCCAGAATGCCGAGGTCAGAGGGCGGCTCATCGTATACCAAAGGGTCGCATGCAGCCCTTGAGCTGCAGGTTGGCCACCAGGGCCTTAGAATAACGTAGATGGATGTTCACAGCATGTCTGCATTGTCTTTGTAAGAAATGGAATTCCGTTTTCCAAAACTTAGATGAGATTTTACCCATCTGACTTCCACAAATGCTCCTCATCCCTTATACAGGTGATATAAACCCATACTGGGTGACATTTAGATTGCTAAAACACCATCATAAACTACTGTCTACTACTGTCTAGGTCAGTGATGGCGAACCTTGGCACCCCAGATGTTTTGAAACTATATTTCCCATGATGCTCAACTACACTGCAGACAGGAGCATCATGGGAAATGTAGTTCCAAAACATCTGGGGTGCCAAGGTTCGCTATCACTGGTCTAGGTCAAAACTACCTTTTCACCTATTCTGCAGCTGATCTCCTCCAGCCTCTCATCGACTACCTATTGCCAGCATCGGGTGCACACCATTATCCAGGACCGGCTTCCCAATGATGACAATGGTGGAACATACATGGGCAATATATGCTGACACAATCAGTTGTAGTCTCCACCAAGAAGGCATGGCAAGGTGACAACACAGGAGTACACCAGGCAGACAGTTGTCACCCTGTAATAGAAAGTATCTGAACATAGACATTCATGGCAGGATCACCAAGTATTCTATTAATAAACACCGCAGAACTGACTGAAAAACATTTGAACGGATACGATTAGCTTATAAGAGGATTTAGTGATCGGGTTTGGATCTAATATAATATGAGCAGCAGCTGAGAGATCACCAATACATGAAAACCTCATCAGAGGGAATAATAAACTCGTCTTTATTACACACAGCAAAGCAAACTTTTACTTTGCAGTATTAGAACAATGAGATTTCTTCTACACAGTACAACAGCGGGATTCAAGCGCCACCTACTGGAAAATTAACACAATCATTCGGTCACAAATTTACACAAGGTAATAAAAGACGCAACAATCAGCAGCACTTCCAACACACAAAATCCACAATAATAGAATACCTAAAGTCACAATAAACAATATCCTCATCCTCCAAATATAATCCATACACATCCACTACATAAAAGTCCTGTCATATGCCTTTCACAAAAAGTCTCTGCTTCCTTGTAACGTCCTCAGTGATCTCCCAAACCTTTAATCCCCCCCCCCCCCCACTTCCATTTGTTTGGAAGGAGCAGTGAACTGCTCTATGCACACTGCTATGCTTACTTGCCCAATGGTTATAGGCCATAGCCCAATGGCCGTACCCCACAAGAAGGGCTCATGGCCCAATGGCCACAGACTCTGACTCAGTGGCCACAGCCCACGGCCCAATGGCCACAGCCCACGGCCCAATGGTCACAGCCCAATGGCCATGGCCCAATGGTCACAGCCCAATGCTCGCAGCCCACGGCCCAATGGTCACAGCCCACGGCCCAATGGTCACAGCCCATGGCCCAATGGTCACAGCGCCGTGGCCACAGCCCAATGCTCGCAGCCCATCTCAAGAGTGAGCAAGAGATGATTGGGTATATTCCTACATACAGTGGGACCATGGAGAACGAAGACAGGCGAGAACAGGATGTCAGCTCACAGGACAGAATTAGGAGACTCGGATGGGGCAATAGAAAATACTTTTCTGAGTTAAGTAAAACTGCTGTTCTGCAAATTAAAGTGGTTGTAAAGGCTGAAGGTTGTTACCTTTATTACATTTAATGCAAAAAATCTTCTCTGTGCAGCTACACCCCCCCCCCCCAGCCCCTCCAAATACTTATCTGAGCCGAG
This sequence comes from Pelophylax lessonae, assembly GCF_965119305.1. Taxonomy (NCBI): domain Eukaryota; kingdom Metazoa; phylum Chordata; class Amphibia; order Anura; family Ranidae; genus Pelophylax; species Pelophylax lessonae. The sequence goes on from NC_138768.1 coordinate 854,616,173, forward strand.
TCTCAATCCAGCACTGGGCCCCAAGGGCAGCATCACAGCTCTTTCCCTCCTCAATTAACTCAATGAGAGCAGTGTGGGCCATTGGCTCCTGCTGCTGTCAAACTCTCTGAGCAGAGTGGGGCCAAGCTACGCTCAGTGAGTCAAAGGACACACACAGCTCAGCTCAGGATAGAGTCCGCACATGTGCCACCATAGGAAGCAGCTTCCAGCTTTGAACAAAAGTATTGCCTATGAGAAGCAAATGTACTTCCTACACAATGCCAGGTTTAAATCTGAACGTATATGGAAATGCTGGTTGGATTTTTTTTATTTAGAAAACTCATAACGGATATGTACATATTTGTAGTCTGTTCTTAACTTTATGAATCTGTGCTGTGATGGGATGGTGTGGGGTTTTTTATTTAGATTGTGTTTTTTTTTGTCATCATTTGTATTTAACGCTTCAATTTGTACAAAAAAAATTCTAATAAAAACAAAAAAAAAAAAAAAAAAAAGAATTTAGAAAGATCATGTCTTTTTTTGGATTTCCAACCAAATGGATTACAGATAAAAAAACAGACAAAATAAAAAAAAAAAAAAAAAGTCAAAGTCAAAAGTCAGAAAAGGTTTATAGTGTAAATTCAGAACCACTTAAGTCAGGGCTTGACAAATTTACTTTGAATCTGGGAGTCGGCTGAAAAAGTTTTTCTTTTTTTTTTTTTAACAAATCTTATGGGTGGAACATGTAAAATGTTCCCAAAGGTGAATTTATCCTTTAGCCCTTTCACAGCCAGAGCTCTTTTTTGCACACAATAAAAAAAATAATTTTAGGCACGAAGGTTACAAAAAACAAAAAAAAACAAACATTATACATTTTCTGAAAACAAACACCCTAAGCGCCGGTTCACACTGGCGCGACGCTACTTTCAGGGGCGACCTCCAAGATCGCGGTGCGAGCAGCGCGCCGCGACCTCGGAGCGGCCGCCACAGACTTCATAACATTGAAGTCTATGGCGGTCGCCTCCTGGTCGCCCCAAAGAAGCTCCGGACCCTTTTTCTAGGTCGGAGCGACTTGTGTCGCTCCTATTAGAACGGGTCCGCAGCTTCCCTATGGGAGGCGACCTGCGGCGACCTGTGAGGCGACCAGGTCGCCTCACAGGTCGCCCTAGTGTGAACCGGGGCTAAAGCACATGTGTCAAACACAAGGCCTGAGGCCGAATTCAGCCCTCCAGGCTTTATCATGTGGCCCTTTTACATCTCCTGCAGCATCCCCATGGTCTCCTCCCCCACTTTGTCTCAGCGGTTGACAGTAAAGCAGAGGACAGAACACTGCTCTATCAGATCCTGCCCTTCACCCTGCAGCAGCGTAGAGGCTGGACTCTACCCCCCCCCCCCTTTCCCATCTCAGCAGATGGCAGCAGCGAGGACAGAACTCCTCCTACAGAATTAATTGTTTTATTGCCTGGGCTTAGCAGAGGGTTCAAGCTGTCCCTGACAATGCAATCCCAAAATGAAAAATACACACTTCCCTGAACACATACCACCCTAAAATGTGAGTACAACTCTCGGTAGAGAAGCCACCTGTCGTGTACTTCAGCCTGTCATAGATTTTGACAAGCTGCTTGCACTGGGGGCTGGACATGGCACCCGGGCACACAAACACATCAGGATTTGATGTACACGGGCTAAACACCCCGTATACATAAAGCTTAAACCTGTCATTTCAGATCTACCATGGAAGCGCCTGTTAGCGGGCATCCACTCACCTGCTGCCGCCACGCCCCTCAACTTGTTGTGTCACTGCCACATTACCAGCCGTCCCATTAAAGTGAATGGGACTATCAGTAAGTCAACAGCGAGTCAGAGGAGGAGCCGCTGTGGTACAGAGGTGACAGTTGCTATTTAGAAATTATGATTTAAATGAAGCCTTTTTACTAATGATTTTAAATGTGATTTAAATCAAATCCACTCGGATTTGTATCAGTTAACAAAATGGAAAGTAAATGAACAGAAGAGAGAGAACACCAAATCAAATCAATATTTGCTGTGACCACCAGGCCTTCAGCATCAATTCTTCTAGGTAGACTTGCACACAGTTTTTGAAGGAACTCGGCCAGTAGGTTGTTCCAAACATCTTGGAGAACTAAGCACAGATCTTCTGTGGATGTCGACTGCCTCAAATCCTTCTGTCTCTTCATGTAATCCCAGACAGACTCCATGATGGTGAGATCAGGGCTCTGTGGGGGCAAAACCATCACTTCCAGGACTCCTTGTTTTTCATTATACCTAAGATAGTTCTTAATGACATTGGCTGTATGCTTGGGGTTATTGTCCTGCTGCTGAATATATTTGGGGCCAATTACATGCCTCCCTGATGGTATGACATGATGGAAAACTATCTGCCTGTATTGCGATTAGAGGAGAAGCGTTTTAACCTCAGGCAACGAGGAGGGTTCTTTACTGTTAGGGCTACAAGATTGTGGAATTGTCTACCACAAGAGGTGGTTTCTGCGGGTAGTATGGTGACTTTCAAAAGACTCTTAGACTTACATCTCAAGGATCAGGAGATTAAGGGCTATGTTAGATGATTACAGCCACACACACCTACACAGGTTGAACTGGATGGACTATTGTCTTTATTCAACCTCACCTACTATGTATGTATTTCTCAGGATTGAGGACACCATTGACCCTGATCAAATCCCCAACTTCATTTGCAGAAATTCAGCCCCCAACTTACAAGGAACCTCCACCATGCTTCACAGTTGGCTGCAGACACTCATTATTCTAACGCTCTCCAGCCCTTCCTCCAACAAACTGCTACAGCCAATTATTTCACATTTTGACTCATCAGTCTGGAGCACCTGCTGCTATTTTTCTGCACACCAGTTTTTCTGTTTTCCTGCAACGTTGTGTCATGTAGCCTTGTTTCCACATCGGAGGTATGGCTTTTTGGCCACAATACTTCCATTAAGACCGCTTCTGGGCAAACTTCTCCGGAAAGTAGATGAGTGTACCTGGATCCCACTGGTTTCCACCAGTTCTGTACTGATGGAACTGCTGGACATCTTCTGACATGGATGGGAAGTACACGATATGGCTTTATAGAAAATGGCTTGACAGCACTCCAGTATCATTGGATAAAAAGTCTTTATTTCTCCATAAATGTGACAGCACAATGGACAGAAGCCTCAAACAGCAGACGAGTTTCAAAAATCAGGTTCGCTTATTCATTTCTGAAAAGCATACACATGATGTGACTTTCAACCGCTGCATTAAGCTTCCTTGGCTGACCACTGTGCCTACACTCATCAACATTGCCCATGTCTTTGTGCTTCTTCAAAAGAGTTTGAGCAGCACATCTTGAAACCTCGGTCTGCTTTGAAATCTTTGCCTGGGAGAGGCGTTGCTGATGCTTGCTTGATAATGTAGTATAACTAGTACTACCTTGTGTCTTATTGCTGTGCCCAGTCTGGCCATGGTGTATGATCTGTGACATGAAACTGTCTTCCATAACCTCACCATAGTAGCACTTGTTGTCAATAATGATCAATAAGCTATAAAAAAATATTCAAATTTTATTGAGATTAAAATCAAAGAATTATTAAAGAAAAAAGACAAAACATATAGAGTTATTGGATAACAACATTCAAAAGATCAGTGATATATTTTATGTCATAGGTAGCTCTAAATGACTAGACCAGATAATGTCACCGGTTTCTATCCACATAACAGCGCCCAACATGTTTCGCCAATGCTTCCTCAGGGGCGTATAGCTGCAGCGGAGATGGTCATAGAGGTACTACATTAAAACACAAAAAAAAATGTTACATATATAATTTTAACACAGAAATCATTATGCGAGTTGTTCACCAGGAAGCCCAGCACCATCACACCAGGCTAGGGTCACCACTCTAGGGTCCCAACACCGTGAGATACCCATGAGGTCCAGGAAAAAAGGCCAAAAAACTTTCTGGGGGGACGAGTGCGGGAGCCGATAGTAGGGTAAAGAAAAAAAGAAAGAATTTAAAAATGTACCTCTAATAAATAGTGTCTAAGGACACATATCTATAAGTGGTATATTGACAGGATATATAAGGGCCCACATAGTCCAATTAATCTGGTGTATTCATAGAAATCTGATAAAAAATATATAATAAATATATTTTTGGGACTATATATACCTCCTTAACTAAATATCACGTTGTTCGGCTCAATGCAGATACCCAGAACAACAATTGAACCGAACAACGTGATATTTAGTTAAGGAGGTATATATAGTCCCAAAAATATATTTATTATATATTTTTTATCAGATTTCTATGAATACATCAGATGAATTGGACTATGTGGGCCCTTATATATCCTGTCACTATACCACTTATAGATATGTGTCCTTAGACACTATTTATTAGAGCTACATTTTTAAATTCTTTCTTTTTTTCCTTACCCTACTATCGGCTCCCGCACTCGTCCCCCCAGAAAGTTTTTTGGCCTTTTTTCCTGGACCTCATGGGTATCTCACGGTGTTGGGACCCTAGAGTGGTGACCCTAGCCTGGTGTGGTGGTGCTGGGCTTTCTGGTGAACAACTCGCATAATGATTTCTGTTAAAATTATATATGTAACATGTTTTTTTGGTGTTTTAATGTAGTACCTCTATGACCATCTCCGCTGCAGCTCCCCTGAGGAAGCATTGGCGAAACATGTTGGGCGCTGTTATGTGGATAGAAACCGGTGACATTATCCTGTCTAGTCATTTAGAGCTACCTATGACATAAAATATATCACTGATCTTTTGAATGTTGTTATCTAACTCTATATGTTTTGTCTTGTTTCTTTAATAATTCTTTGTTGATTTTAATCTCAATACAATTTAAATATTTTTTTATAGCTGATTGATCATTATTGACAACAAGTGGTACCCGTAAGGTCCCGTCCCCCCCCCCCCCTTTTCTCTAGCCCTCTTTTTTTTTTTTACCACAATGGTGGCTGCTTGGGATAGCCTGAGTAATACTTCTACTAAGTTTGGGATGTTGGGCCTATATCTTATAGATAAAGTTTTATATTACTCCAGACACACCTCAAATTTTATACCTCACCATAGTAGCAGAGTTTGGCTGTTCCTTTCTCAGTTTTAAGCCCCCTATACAGCGGTTTCAGTTAATGACTGTTTCAACCTTAATATGAAATTGATGATTTTTATTATTATTACTACACAGGATTTATATAGCGCCAACAGTTTGTGCAGCGCTCTACAATATGAAGGAATACAATACAGTTACAATACAATTCAATACAGGAGGCATTAGAGGGCCCGGCTTGTTAGAGCTTACAATCTAGAAATCATTAGCACCTGCTATATAACTGGTCAATCACACGGTTGACTATAATCCTACAAAACCCCTGACATTGTGCAAGTGTACAAAGTGTGCAAGTGTAAGAATTTATTGTGGTTTTAAGCAAGAGGGTGGTCACACCAAATATTGAATTGATTTAGATTTTTCTTCTGTTTGCTCAATTTGCATTTTGTAAATTGATAAACAAAATAAATTGCAGGGTACATATATGACGTATCGAGTAACGCTGCAAGAGATTACAATTGTAAATCAATGTAAGATTGTTGGCTGTGTTGGATCGGTTTTTCGAGGTTTGAAGGTTGCTCTGGGACAGCCATCTCTATGAGTTGAAGAGTCTATGACTATGTGTTATCTGTATATTGATGACCGGCCCTGTGTACCTTGGCAGTGGAGACTGATGCTTAATGATTGAACCCGTAGGGTCTGTTTATTAAGGTGAGAGGCAGAGAATGCCCGGTGGTGGAAAGATATGAGCACCTAGGAAAATACATCTTTCTGGAAGTTTTATGCCAGCCTGCTTTGGGTCTCTGTTTTCATCAACCACAAGGAAGGACTCTTTTCTTTCACCTTTTTGCACTTTATTCTTCAGAATTTTCCGTTGCACCCATTATATGTATTAACCACTTAAGCCCCGGAAGATTTTACCCCCTTCCTGACCAGGGCCTATTTTGCGATTCGGCACTGCGTGACTTTAACGGACAATTGCGCGGTCGTGCGGCGCTGTATCTAAACAAATTCAACGTCCTTTTTTTCCCACAAACAGAGCTTTCTTTTGGTGGTATTTGATCACCTGTGCGATTTTTTGATCATGCGCTATAAACAAAAAAAAGCGTCAATTTTGCAAAAATAACAATATTTTTCACATTTTTTTATATGAAATTCCCCCCAAAAAAATGTAAAAATCAAATTTTTTTAACATTTTAGGACAATTTGTTTTATGCTACATATGTTTGGTAAAAAAATAAAAAAATCGCAAAAAGCGTATTTTGATTGGTTTGCGCAAAAGTTATTGCGTTTACTAAGGGAATGGCGGCAATCTGCGATTTTTTTGCGGTACTGCGACATTGCGGCGGACAGATCGGACCCTTGACTGACATTTTTGACACTTTTGGGGTTACCAGTGACATTACTACAGTAATCAGTGCTATACATATGCACTGTTACTGTAAAATGACACTGGCAGTGAAGGGGTTAACTTTTTTTGAGAGGGAGGGGCTTTGTGTGTCCCTAGGGGCGTGATTCTAACTGATTGGCTGTGGCTTGAGGGGTATGAACAGTGATCAACGGTCCTACATAGTAGAACTGTATGATCACTATTCATACACAGGGGAGAATGACAGGCGGCTTGTTTACATTAGCCGCCTGCCTTTCTCCTGCTCTAACGGACGATCGCGAGTGACCGGCGGACTACGGGTCCGCCGGGCACACGCGCGGGGGGGGGGGTCTGTGACCGCGCGAGAGCGCGCCTCCGGGGGCGCTCGCTCGCTCCCTAGACCCTCACAGGCTAGCGACGTAACCCTATGTCACTTTGCCTGTGAGGGGCTGACCGCCCCAGTAAATAAGACGTGCGGCGGTCGGCAAGCGGTTAATATATGTATCCATTACTATGTAATGTGCATTTATAGGATTGTGCTGGTGCTGCACTATATTATACTTGTCTACAGGAGGTTTTTATTAGATTGCCCTTGAGTGGCCAGCTGCTAGTCCGTTATTTCTTTTTAAATCGGAGTTCCGGCCTCGGGGGTACATTTTAGATAAAAATACCCCGGGACAGTCAGGGCTAGTACATTCCACAATGGATAGCCTCTGTACTGTCCCGGGTGGCACTTACCTTTTAGAAGAAATACTTACCTTTAAAATTTCTTCTCCAGCGTTGCCATCTCAGGTGTGGGCAGCTGAAGCCAGGGCGTCCTCTTCGGTGACGTTGGAGTCCCAGAATGCCCTGCACCGGCCCCGCTCATCACTTCTGGTGCAGGTGCGGCATCCCTGGGCATGCCCAGAAGCTGTTTAGCAGGGAATGCCGCGCCGCACCGGAAGTGAGGAGCGGGGCCAGTGCAGTTGCATTGACTCCTGGTAGCGATGAAGTTCATCTCCCAGGATTCATCGCAAGCCGGAAGAGACGGCGCGGGCCGCGGCCACAGAGGGAGGAAGTGGAAGGAAGGGGAGTATATTGTCTTCAATATCAAGTTAAGTGACCGGAAAAAAAAAATCGGGAGCATCCATTTTTTTCAGGTAACCCTCAGCAAGTGAATGTCCCAAAATCGATTTATTAGATTTTGAGGCCGGAACTCCGCTTTAAGGTTCAGCGCTGAATATTACTTTTTATTCTATATATTTCTGAAAGCATTCTTATTTTACAGCATTTCTTCACACCTGCCATATCTCATATACAGCATCTTTCATAGTACCAGAACAATGCAGATCTGCAAACTTTGTAGACAGGGAATGTCCTCAATGAATGTGAATATATCACCACATGTACATCCTGTTTACACCGTTCTCTTATTTCCACTGAGTTATTTTATAGCTTGGCATCCGGCATTAGCAATTGTGAGTGAAATCCTCAATACTGGGTCCCCAGTAAAGGGAAAAAAATAAAAAATTCCAAAGCTTCTGCATTAAATTAAATTAAATCATTGTGCAATCCCAGCCCCAGCAGTACACAATGTTTTCCAGCTCCCCGTCACGAGGACATCACTGCGAGAGTCACATACAGGTCACCAAGCACATGTATACATGCCTGTTACGTAAGGGTCAGGTGGATGTACGGACACATCCATAGACGAGCCATGACTGTTCTGTGCAGTTTATGAAGCAGAGGCCATGTCTCGGATTTGGCACACAGGTGGTTCTTTTAGTCTTACCTTGTAAAATTTAATGGCAGTCCAATAAGCTTCAGGCTCTATTAGCATTTGAAAAGCATCTAAAGCCGAACTGAAAAGCGCTATAAACATGTGGGAACTGTATTATCTGTTCAAAGGTTTAGAATTCTGTCTAGTCAGCCAGTTTTTTTTTTTTTTGATTTTCATTTTAATGCAGAAAATTCTGCTAGATACAGTGCCTTGAAAAAGTATTCATACCCCTTGAAATTTTCCACATTTTGTCACGTTACAACCAAAAACTTAAATGTATTTTATTGGGATTTATTGTGATAGACCAACACAAAGCGGCACATAATTGTGAAGTGGAAGGAAAATGATGAATGGTTTTCAATATTTTTTTACAAATAAATATGTGAAAAGTGTGGCTGCATTTGTATTCACCCCCCTGAGTCAATACTTTGTAGAACCGCCTTTCGCTGCAATTACAGCTGCAAGTCTATTTGGGGATGTCTCTACCAGCTTTGCACATCTAGAGAGGGACATTTTTGCCCGATCTTCTTTTCAAAATAGTTCAAGCTCTGTCGGATTGGATGGAGAGCGTCTGAACACCAATTTTCAAGTCTTGCCACAGATTCTCAATTGGATTTAGGTCTGGACTTTGACTGGGCCATTCTTACACATGACTATACTTTGATCTAAATCTAAACCATTCCATTGTAGCTCTGGCTGTATGTTTCGGGTCGTTGTCCTGCTGGAAGGTGAACCTCCACCCCAGTCTCAATTCTTTGGCAGACTAACAGGTTTTCTTCAAAGATTGCCCTGTGTTTGGCTCCATCCATCTTCCCATCAACTCTGACCAGCTTCACTGTCCCTGCTGAAGAAAAGCATCCCCACAAAATGATGCTGCCATGGTGTGTTCTGGGTGATGTGCAGTGTTAGTTTTCCGCTACACACAGCATTTTGCTTTTAGGCCAAAAAGTTACATTTTGGTCTCATCTGACCAGAGCCCCTTCTTCCCCATGTTTGCTGTGTCCCCCAACATGGCTTCTCGCAAACTGGACTTCTTTCAACAATGGATTTCTTCTTGCCACTCTTCCATAAAGGGCAGATTTGTGGAGTGCATGACTAATAGTTGTCCTGTGGACAGACTCTCCCACCTGAGCTGTGGATCTCTGCAACTCCTCCAGAGTTATCATGGGCCTCTTGGCTGCTTCTCTGAATAATGCTCTCCTTGCCCGGCCTATCAGTTTAGTTGGACGGCCATGTTTTGGTAGGTTTGCATTTGTGCCATACTCTTTCCACTTTTAGAAGATGGATTGAACAGTGTTCCATGAGATGTTCAAAGGTTGGGATTTTTTTTATAACCTAACCGTGCTTTAAACTTCTCCACAACTTTATCTCCGGTCTGTCTGATGTGTACCTTGGCCTTTATGATGCTGTTCGCTCACTAAAGTTATCCAACAAACCTCTGAGGGCTTCCCAGAACAGTTTGAAAACCATTTATCATTTTCCTTCCACTTCACAATTATGTGCCACTTTGAGTTGGTCTATCACATAAAATCCCAATAAAATACATTTACATTTTTGGCTGTCACATGACAACATTTGGAAAATTTCAAGGGGTATGAATACATTTTCAAGACACTGTAGCACAGCCAGGTCCTGGTCTTCCTGCTTAAGTGTGACTGCAGTTCTAGAGACAATGTCACCTGTTCAGTCAGGGTAAAGTGACAGAGTCTACAGATAGCCCACCCCTAGCAAGATATACTCACCTCTCCTTTACTCCATGCTCCCTTGTCACACCACTTTGCCAGAGCCCTACCTTCATTGCTCTAATGCTTTGTTCCCCAAACTTTGTTCCTTTGTGTTTATCTAGCCCTTGGGGCACTATTTCTCCCACTGACACCAATGATAGGGCACCATTCCTCCCACTGACACCAGGGACGGGGGCACTATTCCTCCGACTAAAACAAATGACGGGACACCATTCCTCCCAATGACACCAATGATGGGGCACCATTCCTCCCACTGACGCCAATGATGGGGCACCATTCCCCCCACTGACGCCAATGATGGGGCACCATTCCCCCCACTGACGCCAATGATGAGGCACCATTCCCCCCACTGATGCCAATGATGGAGCAACCATTCCCCCCACTGATGCCAATGATGGGGCACCATTCCCCCCACTGATGCCAATGATGGGGCACCATTCCCCCCACTGATGCCAATGATGGGGCACCATTCCCCCCACTGATGCCAATGATGGGACACCATTCCCCCCACTGATGCCAATGATGGGGCACCATTCCTCCCACTGATACCAATGATGGGGCACCATTCCTCCCACTGATACCAATGATAGGGCACTATTCCTCCCACTGATACCAATGATGGGGCACCATTCCCCCCACTGATGCCAATGATGGGGCACCATTCCTCCCACTGATACCAATGATGGGGCACCATTCCTCCCACTGATACCAATGATGGGGCACCATTCCTCCCACTGATACCAATGATAGGGCACTATTCCTCCCACTAATACCAATGATGGGGCACCATTCCTCACACTGATACCAATGATGGGGCACCATTCCTCCCACTGACACCAATGATGGGGCACCGTTCCTCCCACTGATACCAATGATGGGGCACTGTTCCTCCCACTAATACCAATGATGGGGAACCGTTCCTCCCACTGATACCAATGATGGGGCACCATTTCTCCAACTGACACCAATGATGGGGCACCATTCCTCCAACTGACATCAATGATGGGGCACCATTCCTCCCACTGATATCAATGATGGGGCACCATTCCCCCCCCCCCCCCGGGAACCAATCATGGGGCACCATTCCTCCCACTGATACCAATGATGGGACAACTTAGTCGGAGGAATAGTGCCCCATCATTGGTATCAGTGTGAGGAATAGTGCCCCATCATTGGTGTCCGTTGGAGGAATAGTGCCCCATCATTGGTGTCCGTGGAAGGAATAGTGCCCCATCATTGGTGTCCGTGGGAGGAATAGTGCCCCATCATTGGTGTCCGTGGGAGGAATAGTGCCCCATCATTGGTGTCCGTGGGAGGAATAGTGCCCCATCATTGGTGTCAGTGGGAGGAATAGTACCCCATCAATAGTGGCAGGAATTAGGACTCACTGTTGGTGTCATTGTGAGGAATAGGGTTTCATATCATTGGAAGGAAAAGTGTACCAAGAGCCTGATAAATGCTAGCAAAGGGCCACATCCAGCCCTCAGGCGGCAGTGTGGAGACCACTGGTTTAGTTCTTTACATATTATAGTGGGGTGCCTCGAGATTGTGTGGATTTTAAAGGGTGCTGCGACTGAAAAAAGGTTGAGTATCACTGATCTACACCACTGCTTGGATAAAAGAACCCAAGAGATAAGACACTGCTGTTTACGAGTTTACCAAGAAACAGATGCACCTTTCTCTGTAAAAGACCCAACAATGACCAATATCTCAGCCAAAAGAAATGGGCGCATTACCAGATCGTGGCGTGACCTTTTCTACCTCTAACACGGTTCCCAACGTCCCAGAAAAACAAAGACATAAAAAGTGACAAATAAACAGGAAGAGCTTAAAAGCTGGCCCCGGCGATGCTGTGGAGCGCGATGCTATTTGGCAAATGCCACAGAAGCTAACTGTAATGTCTCTCCGTGGAAATGTTTAGCTTTTGATCAAAACAAAAAGCAAATTGAATGACTGGGGTAAAAGACGTTCTACATCCCATTTGCCAAACCGCCAGAGCTATTAGGACCCCCGTGGAAAAAAAAAAAAAAAATATTTAGCTGTGGAACAATATCCAAAACACTAAATAAAATAAATCAACTGGAACAGAACAAGGCTCTCGTTGGTGGTAATGAAACAAAAGATTCTTGTATTTTTGTTTTCAATTATAGAAGCTGTTGGTTTCAATTATAGAGAAGGAGAAAAGGGAGGAAGGGAATTTGAATAACGGGGAACAACTTCTGGATGGCCTTTGTCTGGATGACTTTGTGGGGTTTCTGATGACTGAAGCCATCTTCCTCTCATTAAGAGACATAACAAGCTTAATCCTGTTTATTCCCAGAGTTTAAAAATAAACAGCCGTGGATGAAAGTAGAGGAGGGAGGACTGCGGCATGCAAGAATTCGGCCCCTTACTGTAGGATATTATCGGCTCTGCCACGTCTCACATGTGGCTGGCCAGTAGGAAACGAAGCACAAACGAGAAAATTGGATCTGTCTTTGGAGTAATGGCATGCCAGTTGTCTTTCCTAAAATGTCATGCCAAGTGGCAGCATATAATAATTCCACTACAGCTGTTTTTTTTTTTTTAGGGAAGGGCAAATCCGTTGTAGAATTCAGAAGCTTCTACCTTGGAGTCAATGGGCAAATTTAAAAAGCAAATGCGTACATGCTTTTAATGACCACAAAAAGGGTAAAAGCGTAGGCCTGGGCTTCTCCACCAGGGTTCCATGGAATCCTATGGTTCCTCCAGAGGTTCCTAGGGGTTCCTTGAAAAATGACCAATTTCTGCCTCTCAGGTAAATTCCTACAGACACCATCAGGGCCGTAGATAAGGGGGTACCCCCAGTCCTCCTGTAAGGGGCCCATGCCAGAAGGGTGGTGTAACGGAGCTCCAATACCCAGCCTAGGTATCTCCGCTGTATAATCCTTGAAGCTGAGGAAGTACTAAAACATCCAAGGCAAAATCCCCCCTAGTAACTGGACGACACACAGTTCTGGGAGTCAAACTAGAATGCCTCGTTTATTCCAAAACACAAACACAAGAGATCTACAATCTAGGAAAACCCCTCCCTCTTCGAGACATTCCCCACACAAAGCTGAACATCCCATAATAACCTTACTCTAGCCAGACAGGAACAATAGGACAATGGAATGCAGGTATTTAACAATAACAAACCCCCACACATCTCCTGAGGGACACTGCTCCCTCACTCTCAACACAAACCACACTCTTAGTGTCCATTCTGCTACAGGTGGCCCAGGCAGCAGGCTGAATCCGATATGGGCAAGCAGGGTGGTAAAGCAGGGGGGCAATTACTGGAACTAATCCCCTGTATGGATCGCTCTGCAGAAGTCAAAAGCTGGCATCTTCTCCTCGCTCTCCTGTTGGCTGCAGAGAGAGCCTTACAAAGGATCGGTTCTAGTAATTACTCCTCCCTCACCACAATACCGATCACCCTGCTTGTGCATCATACGTTTCCCCATTCTGCACAGACCACCCTGTGTGCCCCCCTGCCCCAGGAGCGCTGCTGGCTTCCCTCCTTTTCTTTCCACTGGCAGGTGCACGCTCACAATAGGATCCTTTAAGACTGAGAGTGGGGGAAGGGCTAAGTAAATAGGTCATATTTACCAGGACCTTCCGTTCCTGAAGGACCAGTACCGATCACTCACTGGCTTCATTCATAACTGAAGAATTGGCTGCATAGGGCCCCATGGTTTCCAACAGCAGCCCTGGACTCCATTATTCTTTTTAGCTATCTGTAAGTGGGGAAGTCCTCCCAATGACTACAAGTGTAAGGAGCATTCTTCCCACTGACCATCACACTAATGTATCATGAGTTGTAGATATAGACATTTTTAGAAGGGATTCCCTGAGATCGGAAAGTGATTTCAAGGGTTCCATCAATGGTTGTGTTGAAAAGGTCGAGAAAGGGCTCAGAAATTACAGCGTCCATCTTCGCAGATTTCTTTTAGAAACCTGGGAGCCTCCCCACCCTAAAAAAAAAACGAAATACGTCATTATACAGCCTGACCTGAAGGGGGCTTCGGATTAATGTTGGGGTTGATCCAAAACTAAAACTAGTACCTGTGGTCAATAGAAAATGTCTCAGACACCTCTGCTACCTTAGAAACATTTTAGGCCAGGTCGGGGTCTGTAGATTTTGGCATTAGGCTTAGTAAATCCTGGAATCCAACCAACTCAGATAGACCCAAAATAACAAAACATTTTTATAATCCCCATGTATATGAGCAGCATAACTGCTTTCATCAGAGTCCCCCCTAGCTAGGCTGTTGTGAAGTAGCATTTCATGAACAATCATCCCTGAACACTGATCCCCTGAACGAAAAAGGATTATCTATTTCTCCACAGAACTGCAGTAATCATCTGCAATCAGGGCTAATCAGAAAACAATACAAAAAGTACAAACAATGGAAAGTGCTTGATTAAGCTAAATTCACCCAGGAGCAAACTGAACATTGGGGCTGTGCTGGGTTATGGAACTCCTATGGTGCCAATGCCAGGTTTTTTTAAGACTCCATTGGAAAGCATGATTTAGTTCATAGTCTCTACACGAGCCATACGACGATCAGATTGTAGGTTATGCCAATGGTGGTGACAGCACAGCCATATCCTGGCTACCTCTCACTTCCAGAGCTTGAAGTGAGCTAAATGTAGATACATCTCCACTAGTGAGCCATAGCACGTACGCCTTTCTAGAACCCCTATTCAGCTTACCAATAAGGACCCCTGGGAGTGCCCACCAAGTGCGAATTGCTTGGTCACTTATTTAATTATTTTCTCCACACATTTTGTCACCTTTCGCTTTTGTGTATGTTTTTGTTCCTCATTCGGATGGACGGTGTGAGAGTCGGTTCACATTAGCGTGACACGACTCCTTACTACTTCGGGGGCGACTTGTGCATTACATTGCACCACGACTTCGGATCGACTTGCAGGGACTTCACATAATGGAAGTCTATGCAAGTCGCTCCGAGGTCACCCCGAAATAGTACAGGACCCTTTTTCTAAGTCGAAGCGACTTGTGTTGCTCCTATTAGAAAGGGTCCTGTAGCGGTCAATAGACCGCGAGGGAGCGCGACTTGTCAGGCTGAAAAGTCACGCTAATGTGAACCGGCTCTAAATCCTCGGGCTTGCCCTCAAGTCTAGGGGAGGATGTGTGGCTCTCAGGTTCCTTCCTCCCCTGGCTCTGGGGGTTCTCACTTCAGGAGAGCCCTTCGACCTAGTACTCGGTGGTCGGCTTCAGCTGGCCACAAGGAGAGGGATCTGCTAGGCGGGCCATGTCATACCCTACGTCCCTGTCAGGAGCTTTGGGCCCTGTGAGATCAGGGAAGGGTCCTACCCCTTCAGGGGTGGACAAAGCACACCATTAAGTGCCCTTTTTAGTGTGTTTCACATGCAGGTTTTTTTTCCACTTCATAGTTCAATCCAATTTGTTTTCTACTACATATTTTTGGTTAAAAAAAAAAAAAATCACAATAAACGATTGGTTTGCGCAAAAGTTATTGCTTCTACTAACTACAGGAAAGATTTATGTCATTTTATTTATTTTTTTTTACTAGTAATGGCGGCGATCTGCGATTTTTTCCGGGACTGTGACATTGCGGCGGACAGATCGAACCCCTAACTGACATTTTTGAGACTTTTGAGGGGACCAGTGCCATTACTACAGTAATAAGTGCTACAAATGTGCACTATTACTGTGAGTGATTCTAACTGTGGGGGGGTGTGGCTTTTGGAATGACCATAGAGACCTGTAATCCAATATAGAAGGATCACAGGCACTCTATGATCATTCCAGGGAGAAGAACGGTCGGCTGTGTTTAAAACAGTTGACAGTTCTTCTCTCTCAGTGGGGAAAGATTGCAAGTGTCAGGCGGCATTCAGAGCCGTCTGCCTGCTCATCGGCTTCCCCGCTGAAGAGCGGGGGTGGCAGCGCGCGCTAGCCGCCTAGCCTTCTGCTTGCGACAGCCATACATGCATGGCGATTTGCGCAGGAGCGGCTGCCTGCCGCAGTACATCTGCGGCGGGCAGTCGTAAAGAGGTTAATAAACACATACTCGTCTGTACAACGGTCCAGCGATGCGGTTGGCGGGAGCGCGCGCTTGCCCCCTAGCCTACTGCTCGCGACCGCTGTACATGCATGCCGATTTGTGCAGGAGCGGCTGCCTGCCACAGTACATCTGCGGCAGGCAGTCATAAAGAGGTTAATAAACACATACTCGCCTGTACAACGGTCCAGCGATGTGGCTGGCAGGAGCCTCGGCTCTCTCCGTCTTCTCCCTGCGGTGCCGGGCATCTCTATCGTGGGCACCCGGCTGTGACAGCTTGTGGCTTCACAGCCAGGTACAAGTCGCGATGTGCGTCCTGAATAGCCGGGCAATCTTCTGGGACTCTTGACGTGTCCCAGAAGATTGCAGGGAGGGAGGGGGAGAGGAGAACTTCCGCCCGGGACGCCTAGGCGGCCTGAACGGAAGTAGGAGCAGGTACCTGTCAAAACCAGGTACCCGATTCCCCCCCCCCCCCCAATAAAAAAAATGACATGCCAAATGTGGCATGTCAGGGGGGTCAGGACCACTTAAAGCAGAAGTTCCACTTTTGAGGGGAATTCCGCTTTAGGGGTTAAGCAGCGACATTTTCGGATAGTGAATCATTCCCTATAATTGAAAAACACACTCACCAGAATTCACCTGCAGTGAATCATTGGTCACATTCATTGCTTTAGAAATATTCAGGTTAAAGACAGGTTCACTTTAAGCCTCATAAAAAAGCAGGCAAAGCAAATCTGGAAGGGGAAAAGAAAAAGAACAAAAAAAAAAAAAAAAAAGGAAGAAGAAAACAACAGGAAAAAAAAAAAAAAGAGAAAATTGTACCCTCAGAAAATAATTAGATCATTATACAATTTTCATAAAGGTTACATTTCTCCTCTCCAGATGTGTTTTCTTCTTCAGTCAAAAATTGTTGGAGGGACTTTCGGCCCTCAACCCCAATAAACATGAAAAACACTTTAATATCCTTTATTGCTGAAACCATTCAGAAAATATTACGATGAAACGCTTTCAAGCCTTCCTTGTCATTCCTCTAGTAAAAGGTCGTCATTAAGAATGGAATTATTCTAATGACTTGAGCGCACTCTGGCCAACTGGC